>NC_064631.1:397061267-397364297 GCF_023864275.1 Schistocerca cancellata
TCAGACGCCTGCTGCGGAGGCCCATACCAGCAACATTCGTTAAACGGACGTTGAGGAGACTGTTGGTAGACCCTTAGTGCACCTGGGCGGTCAGCTGCTCAGTAGTTGCACGTCTTTTTGCCCGTACTCATCTCCGCTGCCGTCATTCTCCTCTGTCATCTATTGCCCATGGTGCCTCAGTTGCCCCAGAGCCACTATTGTATAGCACCATTTTGCCATGCACGATATATTTGAACCACGGCAGCAGACGAGCCGTTTCGAAAATGGTACCTCCTTTGGCCCGAAATCCAATGATCCTTTTGATTGTCAGATAAATCTCTCCGCCCCCCCCCAAGCCCCCTCCCCCCTCTTCACAATACACTTTATGTATCTTCCACTACTAGTTCTGCCACCTGCCGCCTGTGAGTGATTATTGCAGGTTAACGTCGAATGTAGGAGACAATCACATTAATGCGACTGGAAGTGTATATGTTCAATTTTTTTTAATTTTTATTTATTTATTAATTTTTTGAGTCATCAGTCTTCTTACTGGTTTTATGCAGCCTGCCACGAATTCCTCTTGTGTGCAAATCTGTTCATCTCAGAGTAGCACTTGCAAACTATGTTCTCCATTATTAGCTGGATGTATTCCAATCCTCCCTTCCTCTCCCACCCATCCAGCTGCAGCGCCTATACTCTTGTGTCCTACCTGCTCTCCATCTTCACACTCTCCACACCCTTGCCCAAGGTGGCTTCCGCCAACTCCCCCTTCCTGAAGATGTCCTCGTTCCATCCATATACCTCTCCTATCAGCTCTAATCCTCCCCTTTCTTTCCTACCTTGCCCCCTTTTCCTCCAGGACTCCCTCTCTCCTTCCTCACCTTCCTTTCTCTCTCCCCCCTCCTCTTTCCCAGCTCTCCTACTTCCTCCCCCCTCCCCAGGCTCCCACACCCGACCCTGCCCTCTCCCTTCCCCTCACCCTTCCTTTCTCCCATTGGCTTCTTCCCCCCTCCTTCCCCCCTGCCCATCTCCAGCACCCAGTGGCAGCCCCCCCCTCCCCCCAGTCTCCTCAGTGTGTTCAGTGCACTGAAGATCATCATCAATGTGCTACAGTGTTCTCTTCGTCTAGTTCGTCATTGTTCTTCTTCAGTGTGCTCCTTCGTTCGCGTGTGACACTGTTTGTCTACGTTTGTGTGCACTGCTGAACTTACTTGTACAACCTGTGCCTTCTGCCTTCGTTTCATTTCTTTTGTATGTCTCCTATTTTTACCATTCATGTGTGTCTGTTTTTCTGTCTCCATGTTCACTGTCTGTTTTTCTGTGGCTGAAGAGCAGCATAGATAGGCCGCTGCCGACATACCTTTTGTGAGGTATTAAAATAACAATAAAGAAAAAAATTTCAATCTCTGACTACCTGTACAATTTTTGCCCTCTACAGCTTCTTCTAGTTGTCTTAACACATGACCTATGATCCTGTCCCTTCTCCTTGTCAGTGTTTTCCACATATTCCTTTCCTCTCCGATTCTGCACAGGACCTCCTCATTCTTCACCTTATCAGTCCAGCTAATTTTCAACATTCGTTTGTACCACCACATCTCAGAAGCTTCGATCCTCTTCTTTACCGGTTTTCCCACACACCATGTTTCATACCATTCAATCTGTCCTTCAAATGTACATGTGCAGAAATTTTTTCCTCATATTAAGATCTATGTTTGTTACTGGCAGACTTCTCTTTGCCAGGAATGACCTTTTTGCCAGAGCTAGTCTGCTTTTGATGTCCTCCTTCCTCCGTCCGTTATTTTGCTGCTTAGGTAGTAGGCTTCCTTAACTTCATCTACTTCGAGACCATCAATCCTACATTATGCCTCAAAATCTAAATGAATAAACCTAAGCAACTGGAGAAATATTATGAAATGGAGTTAATGATTTTGGATTTACAATGTAACCATGCCAGTCACGTTGAAAAATAACGCAGCTCCATCACTTTAACAGTGTCAGCTTTTCAATCCAGATAAAATAACGCACAACAGCGATTTAATAATTAAATAGCGCTATGCAAGTTCTTTAATGACACATTCATTTCCATTAATTCGCAATGCATTTGTGAAGCGCAACGTAAAAAGTTCAAAGTAAAGAGAGCTGTGAAACCAGTTACGGATTGGAATCCGCATAGCTTGACACAGTGGACAAAGCAATATCGCTTGTTGGTTCAGCAACATTATGAACACGAATGTCTTGCTCTACTAAACAGTACTATGCACTCTGACATTAAAAGAGTGAAGTGGGGCGGTGCGAGTGACGAGCAAGCAGCGCACGTGAAGTTTAAAAGCGGTACATTCAGAATGTGATAACTGCGTATTTCAGAATTATGGCTCGATTTTCACGCAGGATCGATTGCTGGGACTGATATCTTGCTAGCAGATTTTTTCTCCTTAAAGTATGAAGTCAAGGTTGTGATTTTTCCTTGTCAGGTACCAAAACAGCAGCAAAATTAAGAGAACTACACTGAAGCGCCAAAGAAAATGGTACAAGCATGCGTATTCAAATACAGAGATATGTAAACAGGCAGAATACGGCGCTGCGGTCAGCAACGCCTATATAAGACAGCAGGTGTCTGGCGCAGTTGTTAAATCGGTTACTGCTGCTACAGTGGCAGGTTATCAAGTTTTAAGTGAGTTTGAACGTGGTGCTATAGTCAGAGCACGAGCGCTGGGACACAGCATCTCCGAGTTAGCGATCAAGTGGGGATTTTCCCGTACGACCATTTCACGAGTTTACCGTGAATATCAGGAATCCTGTAAAACATCAAATCTCCAACATCGCTGCGGCCGGAAAACGATCCTGCAAGAACGGGACCAACGCCAACCGAAGAGACTCAGTCGACGTAACGGAAGTGCAACCCTTCCGCAAATTGCTGCAGATTTCAATGCTGGACCATCAACAAGTGTCAGCGTGCGAAACATTAAACGAAACATCATCTATATGGGCTTTCGAAGCCGATGGCCTACTCGTGTACCCTTCTGATTGTACGACACAAAGCTTTACCTCTCACGTGGGCCCGTCGATGCCGATAATGTACTGTTGATGACAGAGAACCTGTTGCCTGATCTGACGAATCTCTTTTCGGTTTGTATCGAGCGGATGGACGTGTACCGGTATGGACACAACCTCATGAATCCATGAATCCTGCATGCAGCTAGGAACTATTCAAGCTGGTGGAGGCCTTGTAATGGTGTGGAGCGTCTGCAGTTGGAGTGATATGGGACCCCTGATACGTCTAGATAGTACTCTGGCAGGTGACACGTGCGTAAGTATCCTGTCTGATCATCTGCATCCATTCATGTCCATTGTACATTCTGACGGACTTGGACAATTCCAGCAGGACAATGCGACACCCCACATGTCCAGAATTGCTACAGAATGGCTCGAGTAACACTCTTCTGAGTTTAAACATTTCCTCTGGGCACCAAACTCTCTAGACATGAGCGTTATTGAACGTATCTGGGATGCCTTGCAATGTGTTGTTCAGAAGAAATCTTCACCATCTCGTACTTTAACGGATTTATGGACAGCCCTGAAGAATTCATGGCGTCAGTTCCCTCCAGCGCTACTCCAGGCATTAGTCGTGTTGCAGCACTTCTGAGCGCTCGCGGGGCCTACACGATATTAAGCAGGTGTACCATTTTCTTTGACTCTGCAGTGTACATCCTGGTTCGCTCACCTCAGTTTGTAACAGAAGTCTTGGACATGCTATTTTGTCGAAAGTCGACATGTTGAGAAACGTGGCTGTTGTACTTAAGGTTTATAATTTATATAAAAAACAGCTACCAGCTGTTTTTTATATAAATTATAAACCTTAGTCTTGGACATATTCTGAATCAAACATAATGACTCATCTGAAAAAGAATACAAACAACTTAGGTTCTAAAGAAATCTACCGCGTGAAAAAAACTCGCGCTCTTCACATGTGAGAGTTGTAAGAGCCATGGATTCGCTGTTTCTAGATTTTCGAAGACCTGTCGATTCCATACCTCAGCGATGCCATCAGACAATACGCCCGCTTGTGACTGGATTGAAAATTTTACACACAGATCGCTAAACATTGCTCTCGTTGGAGAATAATCTACAAACACAGAAGTAATATCTGGTGTTTCCTAGGGTAGCATAATAGGGTCTTCACTGCGAATGTTATATATAACTGACGTAGAGAACAGTATTAATTAGAACAACATATTTTTCACGGAAGAGGAAGTTCTATACAAGGAAGGGTTTCCAATGAAAACTTTAGTAATACTCTACCAAATCATGAGAAAATATCACGTTACTACAACGACTGGACATTACTTCTTACTGTAGAACATCATAAAGCTGTGACATTCATAAAGGTCGGTAGGTAGTATCCTTTGACCGTCTGGATGAGTCAGAACTGGACTCAGTTACATTATAAAAATGTAATCTATGAGAGTAGCATTGAGTAACCTTCAGCATACCAAACGATTTGAGTTTGTCTATGAAAGAGATTGCTTGAAAAACAATTCTTTGGTTCGTACGGGATACTACTCAAGTGTGGAAAATGCGGTTATAAACTGATGTAAACAAATTATTATTATTTTTCATGAAAGCGTTTATTAACCGTTCCGTCAAAAGTTGCAGTTATTTATTAGGTGACTACTTTCGAACCGTTACAGGTTCATTTTCAAGCCTGGCCGACTAAGGCTACAAAAACAGCACATCGTTGTCAGTAAACATTGAATACAAAATTAGTATTACAAGAAAAAGTTCAAATGTAACAGAAATTAATTATTTGAATACAAACATACCTACACTGACACTACCTGATCTTAATAATAAACACTGAGTGGCAACACATGCTCTATAAATGTTAGAAGGATGAATGCCACAATTCACACATGCCTGTTTCTTGTTACAGTTGGCAGTGAACTTTGGTTTCTTTGAAAGCCAACTTTTCTTCATTGTTTGTGGGTGGGCTTACTTATGCTTCCTTGCCGAAAGAGCATCGCGACTTGTTCTTGGTTGCTCGTCTTGGTGTAGCCCGTTCGGCACCATCTTTATGGGGAATAGATCCCTGTCACAGGTGTCTTCTGGTATAATTTGCAGGAGCTAGGCTTCCTGTTTAATGTTTCTAAAGTAGGGTATTGTGGATTTGGAGACTGAATCAAGAAACTGAAATGTCTTCTTGGTCAATCTGTTGTCGTGCATTCGTCTGAGGTGAGCGTAAAATCGGACAGTCTTTTGCAGACTGTGTCTGTAATTTTTTCTATTTGGCCATAGACTTCTGTGTTGGACTTTTTTGTTGGCAGCCGTTGTAAATGGATCTAATGATTGCCGTAACGATGGTGCATTCTCTTTTTCCCCAGTTCTTCGAGAAGACTTATTTTCTTTAGGTATAGAGCTGCGGCTGCAGAAGCCTTTATTTGCATTCAGAGACGAGGTTTTAGCTGCATACATAACTATTGACTTCAGAACCATTTCATTGTGTTGTACCTTAGTGTTTTGTGATTGGCATTTTTTGTTGTAGCGCGTGCGCGATATTTAGTGGAATATTTCAAATCAAGCAAATCAAAGCTTAACTTTCTGGCCCTCATGGGGCAGTAGGGACTAACCGACCACCGTGTCATCCTACGGCAATGGCGTCATTGGATGCGGTATGAAGAGGAGTGGGGCCAACCCATAGCATTCCCGGCCATTATCGGCTTTCTTGACCGTGGGGCCACTAGTTCTCGGGGCCACTAGTTCTCATTCATGTAGCTCTTTACTTGGACTGTCTATTACAGGTTTACACATTCATTCCTTAATTGTTGTCTTGTCCAGTGTGTGTTTCATAATTATTTCACCCAGGTACTTAAATTTTTCTACTCTGTTGATATATCTTTATTCCGTCTGGAGTTTTCTGGGGAGACATCTGATTCAAGTAAATCGTTGTCTTTTTTTTTTTTTTCAAATGATACGATATCTGCAAGCCAGTTTGTTTGCCGGTTTCCTTTAATTGCCGAATTTGAAGACTGGCATTTTGTACGTCGTTTGACAGAGTGGTAATATCATCTGCAAAAGCTAGACAATCTACCATAATTCCTTTGGATTTAGCTCCCTTTCTCATCGGGATATGGTCGGTTTCCATCAATCTCGTTCGCCAGGTCCTGATGATTTTTCCAAGAACACATTTAAAAAGCATTGAAAACAGACCATCGCCTTGTCTGATTCCTGTTTCGATTTCAAATGAATGAGTTTGTATCCGGCAGTCTAATTACTGCCAGCAGTTTAAGGTCAATCCCGAATTCATTAAGGACATGTAATAACACTTTGTGGTCTATTGAATCGCAGGTTTTCTTGAAGTCCACAAAGACCAACACGCACCTTTCGGACCTACCTTATGATGCTTTTGAGGTCATGGATCTGTTAGACTGCTCAACTACGGTACCATTCCTGAACTCCCCGTGGTATTCCCGTATTTGATGCTCGACTTGGACGTCTAAACGCTCCAGGATGGTATGCAGAGAATTTTGTAGGTCAGCGGTAGTACGCATATTCCTCCGTAGTAATTCATGTTTTTCACGCTGTCTTTCTGCTCCAGTGGCTGGTTAGGGCTACTTTCCCGTCTTCGGGTAGTGTTTCCTCCATCCACGATTTTTTTTTAATTTGCTGTTGCTATATGTGAATTGGTTCCTTGGAGGCATATTTCCACAGTTCTGCAACTACTCAGCCTTATTATTATATAAAACATGTTTATATTTTATTCAAATTATGATAATCTCAGGCACTTGTCATACTTTAAAAGTGGTGTTGACGGCAAGTTAAGTTTGGGGGCAGGGAGTACAGAAAAAAACTGTCACCCCTTACCACTCCCCCCCCCCCCCCCCTACCACAGCTCCCCGCCCGAGAACCGAACACTGGATCAATGCCAGACGAAGTTCTGCCTTTGAACATGGCAGTAGGAAATCTGTGAGGTGCAGCATTTGATCAGGAACCGCTGAATCAGGTGTTACTGTAACACCAGTGCGGCATTACAAGCTGAGGCAGTGTTTCAGAAAGCGCTGCCTCTCGGCCGCCAGCTGCCTAGGTGGCGGCTGTAACCGGCTGAATTGGAATGTAATGCGTACATCCTCTGCGTCACACCCCGCCGTCACGCATTCAGTCACGGCACGGAAATGTCAATTCTCTGCAGTGTTTTTCAGCTACCGGCAGGGCAAACAGTACAGCTGATCGCTAAGGAAATTCCTCATAAGGAGTTAACAGTAAGAATGCAAAATACAGGAATCCTAACCTCCATGCTCTCGACCGTTTAAGCCAAGGATCGCAAGGAATCTTCGTGATTTTGTTTTACGTGCCAGATTCTTTCTTCATCTCCCGGCTTCATCTCTTGAATGGTACGGTGTAACGACAGCACACCAATAGCACGAACGGAGAGGTTAGCTAAGCGAATGTTGCCGAAGTTTCAATGCACTAAAACAGCCACTACAGGAGGCAGTAACAATGGTTCTGTCAGATTTTTTGTGTTGAAAATTATCTATTATACTTTGTCGTACCAACAACATTCAGACATATCTTAGTAAAAGCGATATTACGTGCCCCACATGTAATCGTATTCATTGTTATTGTATTTTCAAGATATTTAGTATTACTCCCGAATCTCATTCAGTTGTCCTCACCAGTGAGGGAGTCTAGACACTGACACTTCTTGGCAGTTTAAAACTGTTAGCCAGAAAGGTACGTGAACATGAAAACTTACCTTTCACAGATCAGGTTCCGGATTCCAATCCCAGTCCGGCAGTTCCGAAACAGGTTACAGTCCATTGTAGAGTGAAAATTTCAATCTGAAATATCTACATATTATCGCAGGAGTCAGTTCCATAGCAGGTGGTAGATAACAGATGATGTTCAGAAAACTTTTTTAACTTTGCATTTAACATTTTTCCAGCTTGTTTGCTCTTCCTTTGGCATTTTATGTACTCAACAGTGTCATATTCGGAGAGTCTCAGAAGCTGTATCAAAATATTATCGAATACAATGTGATTCCATCAAGTCACGAACCTTAGTTTGTAAAATATCGGCATATTTCACGTGTAAGACTACTTCACGTAGCAGTTCACAGTTTATTAGTTTTTTTTTTTTGTGTCATTGCTACTCTCGTTCTAAAATAAGGATCAGTGAAGTTTAAGTCCTCGTCTGGCCATCAGACGTCAGCTTTTACGTAATATTTTCCTAGATCACTACAAACAAATTCCCTCCCAGGGGACACCGCCTTATAGCAGGCACCTTCTGTGCCGGGCGGGAGGGTTTGGGAAGGTTTGCGCGCTTCGTTGAAGTCGATAGCTATGCCGGCGGTAGCATAGCTACTGGCAGGGTCACCCAAGCCGTATTGGTCTCGGCAGAGGAGCCAGACAAAGTGTGTCCCACAACATAGGGCACGGACGGCTCTAGAGGCGTAGTGAAGGCAGCTTCCATAGAGGAGTAAACCTCATACAAATCCTGGTCCTGGGGGTTGGAATGATGGCTCTGGGCACTATGGGACTTAACTTCTGAGGTCATCAGTCCCCTAGAACTTGAAACTACTTAAACCTAACTAACCTAAGGACATCACACACATCCATACCCGAGGCAGGATTCGAACCTGCGACCGTAGTGGTCGCGCGGTTCCAGACTGTAGCGCCTAGAACCGCTCGGCTATCCCGGCCGGCTGGGGGTTGGGCATGGGGCTAATAACCCCATACTGTAAAAAAAAAAGAATATAATGGAAATTGAACAGAAGCCTCGGAAACTGGATGGAAAGCATGTATCGCGACCCCGGCAAAGGAAACGGATAAAAGATCTTACAGTAGCATCATGGAATGTGAGGACAAATGGCAGAGGATAGAATTCCAAAGAAAATAATGAAAGGTATGATTCATTCAGTTAGGCGAAAAGGGAGACCTAGAAGAAGATGGATCGACGAGGTAATAATTGATATAACCAGTATGGGAGTCCGGGGATGGAAAAGAGCAGCAAATAACCGAGAAGTGTGGGGGAAGATTGTTGAAGAAGCCAAGGCTTACCAAGGGCTGTAGCGCTGCTGAAGGAGAACTACAGACAAATTGTTGAGCTGAGCTGGTGATGACGTCTTAGTTGACGAGACGAGAAATTTAAGACGCCTTTCGAGAACCTGATAGAACAAGAAAAGCATTGCCTGCCAGTAACGTTCAATATTTTCTGTGTTGCAGCATTCATCCTGCCTTTGGAAAATGTTTTGCACTCCATTTTTCCGATATCACTCATCCCTCCGTTCTCCCACACAACAGATATCCGCAAGCCACCGTACGGTGTGTGGTGGTACATGTACGGCAGGCTTACGTTGTAAATGTTTCTCCTTAACTGTTACTTTTGTGGATGGTGAGCGGTAAGAAACGTAGTTAGTATCCCGAGTACGCACCAACTGATCATAAGTATCCGTATAGTCCTATGTATGTGATATTGAGCACTAGATGTCACGAGACACGGGCCAGCTACTATAAATGGCGGCAGGGAGTTTTGTGTTGTCGGCAGAGAAACAGTAACTGCAGAATGGGTCGGTCAGAGGAGCTCATTGACTTCGACCTTGGACTAGTCATGCGATGTCACCTGAGAAGCAGATCCATCAGGGTATTTAACTCTTCTAAAGGTGTCCAGGTCGACTGTTGGTGGTGTGATTGTGAGGTGGAAACACGAGGGAACAACGATAGCTAAATCAAGAACAGGAAGAACTAATGTACGGACAGGGACCGCCGACAATGATGAAAGGTGGTTGTAAAAAAAAAAGAATATCGCATGAAACCAGCAGAAGCAGTCACTCGTGTGCTCCCAAATGCTACCAGCAGTCCAAGTAACACATTCACTGAGCGTAGGGAGTGGACTGCAATGGTCGATGATGTTTGGTTTTATTGGGCGCTCAACTCCGCGGGCATCAGCGCCCATACAAAGTCCCAATTTTTCACACAGTCCAATTTCTTTACTCAGACCAATTTAGCCACTGTCACGAATGATGATGATGATGACGAAATGATGAGGAAAACACAAACACCCAGTCCCCGGGCAGACAATGGTCGAGCAGTTCCTCTTGAACCACACATTTCTGTATTCAGTGCTAAGCGACGATTGAGGTAGCGTAAGGAGTGATGTCACTGAACAGTGGATGACTTGAAACGAGCGATGTGGAGTGATGAATACGGTATACCCTGTGGTAGTCCGATGTAAAGGTTTGGATAACTTCGTGATTACGGCCAAGAGCTGCTGACAAAATTTATTTATTTAACAACCAGATTCGGTGCACGAATCATCCATCAGGTTCCTGTATACCAATTGAAAGAATGTAGCCTTATAAGACTAAATTGACACAATCCTGTCAATTGATGTAGCTAATAAAATGTCACATACTAACACAAAAGCATTTAGAACAACATACACTCCTGGAAATTGAAATAAGAACACCGTGAATTCATTGTCCCAGGAAGGGGAAACTTTATTGACACATTCCTGGGGTCAGATACATCACATGATCACACTGACAGAACCACAGGCACATAGACACAGGCAACAGAGCATGCACAATGTCGGCACTAGTACAGTGTATATCCACCTTTCGCAGCAATGCAGGCTGCTATTCTCCCATGGAGACGATCGTAGAGATGCTGGATGTAGTCCTGTGGAACGGCTTGCCATGCCATTTCCACCTGGCGCCTCAGTTGGACCAGCGTTCGTGCTGGACGTGCAGACCGCGTGAGACGACGCTTCATCCAGTCCCAAACATGCTCAATGGGGGACAGATCCGGAGATCTTGCTGGGCAGGGTAGTTGACTTACACCTTCTAGAGCACGTTGGGTGGCACGGGATACATGCGGACGTGCATTGTCCTGTTGGAACAGCAAGTTCCCTTGCCGGTCTAGGAATGGTAGAACGATGGGTTCGATGACGGTTTGGATGTACCGTGCACTATTCAGTGTCCCCTCGACGATCACCAGTGGTGTACGGCCAGTGTAGGAGATCGCTCCCCACACCATGATGCCGGGTGTTGGCCCTGTGTGTCTCGGTCGTATGCAGTCCTGATTGTGGCGCTCACCTGCACGGCGCCAAACACGCATACGACCATCATTGGCACCAAGGCAGAAGCGACTCTCATCGCTGAAGACGACACGTCTCCATTCGTCCCTCCATTCACGCCTGTCGCGACACCACTGGAGGCGGGCTGCACGATGTTGGGGCGTGAGCGGAAGACGGCCTAACGGTGCGCGGGACCGTAGCCCAGCTTCATGGAGACGGTTGCGAATGGTCCTCGCCGATACCCCAGGAGCAACAGTGTCCCTAATTTGCTGGGAAGTGGCGGTGCGGTCCCCTACGGCACTGCGTAGGATCCTACGGTCTTGGCGTGCATCCGTGCGTCGCTGCGGTCCGGTCCCGACCACTGGCGACAACATCGGTGTACTGTGGAGACCTCACGCCCCACGTGTTGAGCAATTCGGCGGTACGTCCACCCGGCCTCCCGCATGCCCACTATACGCCCTCGCTCAAAGTCCGTCAACTGCACATACGGTTCACGTCCACGCTGTCGCGGCATGCTACCAGTGTTAAAGACTGCGATGGAGCTCCGTATGCCACGGCAAACTGGCTGACACTGACGGCGGCGGTGCACAAATGCTGCGCAGCTAGCGCCATTCGACGGCCAACACCGCGGTTCCTGGTGTGTCCGCTGTGCCGTGCGTGTGATCATTGCTTGTACAGCCCTCTCGCAGTGTCCGGAGCAAGTATGGTGGGTCTGACACACCGGTGTCAATGTGTTCTTTTTTCCATTTCCAGGAGTGTATTAATCGATACAAAATTATTGTCGTCAGACTATAAAATTCATGAATATGTCATTGAAAATGAAAGTACTTTAGTATAAAAGTTGAACAGAAGAGCGAATAAACAATAGTTGCGTGTTCCACTTTTTAATATAAGCACCCATGCTCCTCGAGAGTCATTTTTCCAGACGTGTTAAGTAATTATCCTAGCTCGCTTTACTTCTTTCTTGTTCTCTTCATAGCTGCGAACATCTTGTACAGATTTAAAGTGTATAAGGTTTTCTCTATATCTACAACTATAAGCAAGGTACCTCATTTATCTTTATCATCCATTTCGCAAGTAACTGTAAAACCAAAGGGCGTCTGAGGTAGCTTTATTTTACCTTAATGCCAAAAGATGGTCTCCATGAATTCCTCAAACAGGATAACAACGTTTTCGCAAGTCTAAAACTATGTCTGCCATGTTATAAAATTTTGAAAATGAAAAAATGTTCAAATGTGTGTGAAATCTTATGGGACTTAACTGCTAAGGTCATCAGTCACTAAGCTTACACACTACTTAACCTAAATTATCCTAAGGACAAACACACACACACCCATGCCCGAGGGAGGACTCGAACCTCCGCCGGGACCAGCCGCACAGTCCATAATTGCAGCACCTTAGACCGCTCGGCTAATCCCGCGCTGCGTATTTTGGTAATAACATCGGATAACCTAATGGTACTTTTATATGATAATAAATTCAGTACTTTCGGAGATGTGGGCACTTGCTGCCTTGTTTCAAGTCTGGTTTTAAGCGCACCATCAAATTCAGTTCAAAATGAATTGCTTCATGCGTATTTTTAAATGTCCAATTAAATTCAGTCCTAAGCAATCAATAACTGATTTGATTTAAATAATTCATCTCCTGCTCTACTAAATTGATATTCGCTTTCTACTGGTTGAAGCATTTGACGTGTTCTTATCACCTATATACTCTTTTGAATAGACAAGATACCTAGAAAATGACATATTTTCATTTTTTTTTAAATTTCAACTATTAATTAGGGTCTCGTCAGCGTACTTGTCTGTAATTGAAGATTTTTGGTATCCATTATTTGGTTCCTGATTTGTTTCTAATTCTAATACAGACATCAAAAAAAGTTTTCATCACACCGGTTCCCAGAACTCCTGAAGATAAACGTTGACTGTGGGTATAGTATCACAGACACAGTCCCTTTAACTGTTCAGAGATGTCACTAAACCCTCCCAAAGATGTAAACAATCATGCATGAGCAGCGCCTATTAGACGGTAGGGGTCCGACGGCCGATCAGTTCCAGTCATTCCACCAGGAAGCAGGTACAAGGCTCGTGTTGTCTGTAGTTCAACCATGCGTAGGCGGTCAGTACCGCGGTTCGATCGCGTCCGCATTGTTACTTCGTGCCAGGAAGGGCTCTCAACAAGGTAAATGTCCAGGCGTCTCGGAGTGAACCAAAGCGATGTTATTCGGACATGGAGGAGATACGGAGAGACAGGAACCGTCGACGACATGCCTCGCTCAGGCCGCCCAAGGGCTACTACTGCAGTGGATGACCGCTACCTACGGATTATGGCTCGGAGGAACCCTGAAATCAACGCCACCATGTTGAATAATGCCTTTCGAGCAGGCGCAGGACGTCGCGTTACGACTCAAACTGAGCGCAGTAGGCTGGATGATGCGCAACTTCACTCCCGGCGTCCATGGCGAAGTCCATCTTTGCAACCACGACGCCATGCAGCGCGGTACAGATGGGCCCAACAACATGGCGAATGGACCGCTCAGGATTCGCATCACGTTCTCTTCGCTGATGAGTGTCGCAAATGCCTTCAACCACACAATCGTCGGAAAGGTGTTTGGAGGCAACCTTGTGAGGCTGAACGCCTTAGACGCGCTTTCCAGCGAGTCCAGAAAGGTGGAGCTTCCCTGCTGTTTTGTGGTGCCATTATGTGGGGCCGACGTACGCCGCTCGTGGTCATGAAAGGCGCCGTAACGGCTGTACGGTACGTGAATGCCATCCTCCGACGGATAGTGCAAGCATGTCGGCAGCATATTGGCGATGCATTCGTCTTCACGCACGACAATTCGCGCCCCCATCTTGCACATCTTGTGAATGACTTCCTTCAGGATAACGATATCGATCGACTAGAGTGGCCAGCAAGTTCTCCAGATATGAACGCTATCGAACATACCTGGGATAGATTGAAAAGGTCTGTTTGTGGACTACGTGACCCAGCAACCACGCCGGCCGCTTTGGCCGAGCGGTTCTAGGCACTTCAGTCCAGAACCCGCTGCTACAACGGTCGCAGTTTCTGTTGTGACTTGGCAAGACAGCCAAGCCACTATGATTGGTAGCCGAAATGCATGCGTTTAAGCTCACGCAGGCTGGCGTGAGGTCTGGAACAGTTAAGGGAATTTATAGTAGTAAAGAACGTAAGTAACTACTGGAATACTTAACTTTAATTCATAATTGGTGAACATCGGTCTGACGGTACATGCATCACAAGATAAATAGCAAATGATAATGGCGCCTTGCTAGGTCGTAGCAAATGACGTAGCTGAAGGCTGTGCTAACTATCGTCTCGGCAATTGAGAGCGTAATTTGTCAGTGAACCATCGCTAGCAAAGTCAGCTGTACAACTGGGGCGAGTGCTAGGAAGTCTCTCTAGACCTGCCGTGTGGCGGCGCTCGGTCTGCAATCACTGACAGTGGCGACACGCGGGTCCGTCGTATACCAACGGACCGCGGCCGATTTAAAGGCTACCACCTAGCAAGTGTGGTGTCTGGCGGTGACACCACAGTTTCAAATCCTGCCTCGGGCATGGATGTGTGTGATGTTTTTAGGTTAGTTAGGTTTAAGTAGTTCTAAGTCTAGGGGACTCATGACCTCAGATGTTAAGTTCCATAGTGCTTAGAGCCATTTGAACCACCAACCACTCTGAGGCATCTACTCCGAATCGTCGTTGACGAGTGGGACAACGTGGACCAACAGTGCCTTGATGAACTTATGGATAGTATGTCATGACGAATACAGACATGCATAAGTGGAAGAGGACGTGCTAGTGGGTATTAGAGGTACCGGTGTGTACAGCAATCTGGACCACCACCTCTGAAGGCCTCGCTGTATGCTGGTACAACATGGTTTTCATGAGCAATAAAAAGGGCGGAAATGGTGTTCACGATAATCTCTATTCCAGTTTTCTGTACAGGTTCCGGAACTGTCGGTACCGAGGTGATGCAAAACTTTTTTTGATGTGTTCAAAAATGGTTCAAATGGCTCTGAGCTCTATGGGACTTAACATCTATGGTCATCAGTCCCCTAGAACTTAGAACTACTTAAACCTAACTAACCTAAGGACAGCACACAACACCCAGTCATCACGAGGCAGAGAAAATCCCTGACCCCCCCGGGAATCGAACCCGGGAACCCGGACGTGGGAAGCGAGAACGCTACCGCACGACCACTAGCTGCGGACTTTTTTTGTTGTGTATATATTTGAATTGGTATTTTTATGTGACTGCTGATCTACCAAGTCCAAGGTCGTTTCCCAGTCAAACCCTCGTCCACCTTATTCTGTGCTCTGTCACAAAGGAACTCGAAGTTGGCGAGACGTTCACACGAAACTTCCCTGCTTCCTAATGGGGATTAACGAGGAAACTGAAATTACGAGTGTCGTAGGTTGCAATACATCACTCTTTTTATCTAAGCTTCACAAGAAATCTAATGAAAATCGATAATGTTTCGGAACAGGCATGCCAGACTTTGAGCGACATCCTCGAGTTTCGCGAGTAAGTTTCCAACGGTGGGTATTTATAATTCTCGTGACCCGAAAACGTTAGAAATGTTGCGCTATGGCTCCCGTTGGAAAAGTTTCAAGACCTGAAAGAGACCGCTGTAGAGATAGCCCATAGGCAGTTGTGCAACACTCAGCCAGAAAAATAGTAAGCGTTTCCTAAATTTAGTTTTAATAGGTCAAGCCAGCCAAATTGCTTACTTCGCTTACAAGCACCTAGAGGAAACATTTTCCTCGTTTTTCATATTGAGAAAGGCTGCTAATCCAGGACTCATATTACAACATTTGCTTCTAGACAGAGTACCTCATCGATTGTTCCAAGAGATGACATAAGCGAGCTAATAAAGCTTTCTCGAAGAGTCCAATGTCTGTTTCAGCAAGTTACTCGGCTCGTTGCAGCAGCCGAGTGACGTAACTCAGTGATTAAGAAGCTGGACACGTAACCAGTACGAGCAAAGTTCAAATCCCTAATCTCTGATTGGTCATTCATTTGTTTTGCGGTTTCCATGAACAACTTCAACTGAAAGCAGGAGTGTTTTCTTCATAAAAGATGTGTGCTATTGCAAGCTCCTTTTTTTGTTCACCTCTGCTCCGTCCCTGATGACCGAACTGTGGACTAAAACTTACATTTCAACAGTCCTTCGATGTCATGACGAACCCACAGAAACAATTCGTCACAGTAACAATTCTTCACAAAAGAACGAAGCTCTTTTCCATTCCATGTTTAATTTTTTTCATTTTGCACTTAACTTCTTTAACTTGTTTATATTAATTGTCACTCTACATCAAAATCTGTGACTTTGCCCCCTGTGCTGGGGAACCTCTTGGGTGTGACAGGCACTTTAACTTATACGAGAACAGAGAAGAAGTAAGACTTTTAGCTTATACGAGTACAAAGAAGAAGTATTTAGTAAATTAAATATGAGCTTACCGAGATTTGGACCTGATTTGGAAATGAATTCAGAACTTACTAACATGCAGAACTTTGACGTTCTTTTTTAACTGGAAAAATCAACAGATTTTAAGGTAATATTGGCAGCGCTCCAAGAGACAATTATTAAAAAAAACAAGGTGTTTCAAAATGGATATATGGCTTTGAACGTTTTGTAGCATATATTATGTGGTGTCACCGCCAGACACCACACTTGCTAGGTGGTAGCCTTTAAATCGGCCGCGGTCCGTTAGTATACGTCGGACCCGCGTGTCGCCACTATCAGTGATTGCAGACCGTGCGCCGCCACACGGCAGGTCTAGTCTAGAGAGACTCCCTAGTACTCGCCCCATTGGACAGCTGACTTTGCTAGCGATGGTTCAATGTCTACATACGCTCTCATTTGCAGAGACGATAGTTTAGCATAGCCTTCAGCTACGTCACTTCCTACGACCCAGCAAGGCGCCATATTCAGTTACTATTCTGAACAGATAATATTGTGAATCATGTACCGTCAAGAGCGACGTTCATCATTAATTACAGTTAAGTATCAAACTAATTACGTCCGCTTTCTGAATTCTAATTCCTTGTCATGTTCCAGACCTCACGTCAGTATAGTTCTTCCCTCCTCACGCCAGCCTGCGTGAGCTAAAACGCGTGCATTTCGGCCTCCATTCGTAACACAGTGTTGGCTCTTCATCAAACACAACATATTACATTCAACTTACAGTTACCAATAATATATCAAACGAAAGAACAAGTCAACCAATTTTGTTTGTATGTCTGTGTGCAAAAGGAAGAGTATGGAACGACCAAGAATGACTGAAGAACGCGTTGAATTGTGAGAGTATTTCAGGCGGGAGGCTAGTAGTGAATTAGCAAGTCTAGTGACGTCTGTGTGGAAACTTTTAAGGAGACGCTTACAACTATGTTACAAGCTCTCAAGTCTACAGATTAAGGTTGACGTACCAATTTGCAAACGAAATTTTGCTGCATGACGGTGAAGATCTTCTAGATTGTGTCGTCTTCGGTGATGAACCGAAGTTTCACCTAAGTGGAAGTGTGAACACATATAATGTGTGCATGTGGAAGTCAGCAAAACCCCATGGGATGGCAAAGCTGCAACGAGACTCTCCTACATTGAATGTTTTTTGTACCATATCCCGACGGAAAGTTTATCGTCCTTTTTTCGGTAAAGCAACTGTAACTGGTGTTTCTTACCTTGATGAGCTCGAACTATGGCTCTTACCTCAATTGAAGGAAGCTGAACCACAGAACTTTATTTGGTAGCAAGATGGTGTGCCACCTCACTGGCGTAACGCAGTACGCGATTGGTTAAACGACGTTGTATTCAGCCGCTGGATTGGCTGCAAGAGGCCGGATGACAGAGCTTGTTTTGCATGACATCCCTCTCTTTACACACGATATGACATCATGCAAGTTTTACCTTTGGAAGTTCGTAAAGGACCATGTCTGTGTGCCTCCGCTACCAGCTGATCTACCCGACGTTATAAACGGCATTATTGCAACAATTACTCCAGACACATTGATCAAATTTTATGAAGATCTCGCCTACTGATTCGATGTCCGACGAATGTTGCTCACATTGAGCACTTACACTAGAACCCGCTTGAGTTGCCTTTTCATTTGCTCTATTATTTATAATTTTAAGTTGAATGTAATATATGCTACAAAGACTTAGAACCCACATATTCATTCTGAAAGAGCTTTTGTATACAAGTGACCCAGTCGGTAACATCAGATGCTCCATGAGACAGTTCGAAGACGATGCTGCTGCAACGCTAGGAGACTGTGGTGAGATGGGAAGTTTGACGATTGATGCAAGAGCTGGCAGTTGACCCTGAACATGTATATAGGGTATCTCTTGTGCTTAAATAGGGGAAGAAATACATTACTGTTTAATTACTTTATTGATGATAAATCATAGGAAATACTAACTATCATAAAATATCCAGGATTAACCGTCCGGAGTGACCTAAAGTGGGATGAAACAGACCTATTAACGGATCCTAAATACTATACAATGTAATAGGTGGAACTAGAGTGCAATTTTCCAGAAGCCTCATAACAAATCTTTTTCCATTCTAATTATTTTCAACTGATCGCATATTTTCTTTCTGTTTCATACCACTTCGTTGCACTGGGTGACCAAAATAAAATTTGTCTTGGCGTTGTCGACCAAAAATTAGTCTTAAGATTCACAACGGCTGTTCAGTGCAGTGAAGAGAATTTTTTAATGTGGGATGACATGTATTATGGCAATTCACACGCTCGGACAGACTGGATGGGACCTGGCCTAAAGAATAAAAAAAACAACGGGTCTAAAAGCCACAGTGCCGCTTCATTCTGAGACTTTCGGCAGCACTTAATACCTACTGAATGTTCAAAAGTTCTAACCGCTTTTTTTTGTCGTCAGTTTTCTAATTGGTTTGATGCGGCCTGTCATGAATTCCGCTTCTGTGCCAACCTTTTCATCTCAGAATGAAGCTTGCACCCTACGTCGTCAATTACGCTGGATGTACTCCTGTCTCTGTTTTCCTCTACAGTTTCTACCCTCTACAACTTCCTACAGCACCATGGAAGTTATTCTCTGATGACTCAACACATGTCCTATCATCCTGTCCCTTCTTACTGTCAGTGTTTTCCATATCTCCCTTTCTTCGCCAATTATGCAGATGGCCTTCCCCATTTCTTACCTCATGCGCACACCTGATTTTCAACAGTCTTGTGTAGCATCACATCTCAAACGCTTCGATTCTCTTCTGTTCCAGTTTTTCAACGGTCCATGATTCACTACCATATAATCCTGTGCTCCAAACGTACATTCTCAGAAAATTCTTCCTTAAAACAAGGCCTATGTTCTCTTGGCCAGGAGAGCCCTTTTTTTCCACACTGGTCTTATGTCCTCCATTCTTCGTTGCTACTCTCATTTTGCTACTTTTTCAGGTTTACTCTCATTCAGTATTCTGCACTCATTAGATTGATCATTCTATTCAACAGATCCTGTAATTCTTCTTCATTTTCACTGAGAATAGCAGTGTCACCAGCGAATCTTATCACTGATATCCTTTCAAACTTAATTTTAGTCCCACTCTTGAACCTTCTTATTTCCGTCATTACTTCCATGACGTATAGACTGAACAGCAGAGGCAAAGACTACATCCCTGTCTTATACCTTTTTAATCTGAGCACTTCATTCTTCTTCTTCCAACCTTATTGTTCTCTCATTGTTCTTGTACATATTGTATATCACCCGTGTTCCTCTATACCTCATTCAGATTTTTCTCAGAATTTCGAACACCTTGCGCCATTTTTCGCTGTCAAACGCTTTTACCAGGTTGATAAATCCCGTGATTGTGTCTTAATTTTTCTTCACTCTTGCTTATTTTACCAGTATGTCAGAACTGCCTATCTGGTGCCCTTACCTTTCCGAAAGTCAAACTGATTTTTCACATAACACGTCTCTAATTTTCTTTTCCATTCGTCTGTATATTGCTGTTGTCAGCAACTTGGGCGCACGGGCTGTTAAGATTTTGTGCGATAGTTCTCGCACTTACGTGCTCTTGCTATCTTTGGAATCGGATGGATAATATTTTTGGTAAGTCTGATGATGGTTCGACAGCCTCATTGGCTGTGCACACCAGGTTGAATGGTAGTTTAGTGGCATCTTCCCCAAGTGAGTTTAGCAATTCTGATGGAATGTTATAGATCCTTTTTGCATCATTTGATCTTATGTCTTCCATAAGTCTGATTCATAACGGAAGAAATACAATAAGATTCATAAGCTTTTTTTACAATGTTCTGCCACGACGATCTTTCAATTCCCACTTGTACTGATAACCGGCGTCGTTATCTTATCTGACTTTCCTGTGGGCTATCTCTCACTTGACCAAGGCTTTCTCATTTCGGACCGATTTATGACAGATTTCTAATGATCTCTTTGCTGTTTAGAATAATCTGTCCCGGAGTGTAAGAGACTTTCCGCATCAATTGTATTTTGATGACTCTGTTATGGGGCGTGGCAGGCTTCAGAGATTTACCCTAATATTGTATATGATACTATGTACCTCTGTCTCTTCTTCATTGTGTTTATCTTAATTTATCAATATTTAAAGAGAGTTGCCACTAAGACAGATGATGATAGTACTGTGTGAGTTATTTTCCACTTTCTTCCACTGATGCTGCGGATAATTGTTCCAGAGCGTAACTGGTATTTTATATCACGCTCTTATCAGTTTTGGCCTTGTAGCACTAAATCTAGAAAAATGTAAGTTAATGCCGAGGAGTAAGAAAAAAAATCCGTAATGTTCGGTTACAACTTTAGTAGTGTCCTGCTTGACACAATTTAAATACCTATGTGTAGCGAAATGGAACGAGGGTGTGAGGATTGTGGTAGGAAAGGCGATTGGTCGATTTCGGTTTATTGGGACAATTCTACGAAATTGTGGTTTATCTGTAAATGAGGACGTATATAGGACGCCAGTGCGGTCTGTTCTTGAATGCTGCTCGAGTGTTTGAAATCCGTGCCAGGTCGGACTGAAGTAAGACATTAAAGCAATTCAGAGGCGGGCAGCTAGATTCGTTACTGGTAGGTTCGAACAACACTCAAGTGCTACGGAGATGCTTCGGGAACTCAAATGGGAATCCCCGGAAGGAAGACGACGTTCTTATCGAGGAACACTATTGGAAAAAATTAGGTGCAGAACGATTTTGTTGCCTCCAACATACATTGCGCGTAATGACCACGAAGATAAGATACGACGAGAAATTAGGGCTCATACGGAGGCATAAAGACAGTCGTTTCGGCCTCGTGCCTGGCAGAGGGTTCAATGAACCACCTTCAAGCTGTCTTTCTACCGTTCCACTCTCGAACGGCACGCGGGAAAAACGAGCACTTAAATTTTTCTGTGCGAGCCCTGATTTCTGTTATTTTTTCGTGATGATCATTTCTCCCTATGTAGGTGGGTGCCAACAGAATGTTTTCGCAATCGGAGGAGAAAACTAGTGATTGAAATTTCATGAGAAGATCCCGTCTCAACGAAAAACGCCTTTGTTTTAATGATTGCCACTCCAATTCACGTATCATGTCTGTGACACTATCTCCCCTATTTCGCGATAATATAAAACAAACTGCCCTTCATTGTACTTTTTCGATGTCATCCGTCAGTCCCACCTGATGTGGATCCCACATCGCACAGCAAGACTCCAGAATAGGGCGAACAAGTGTAGTGTAAGCAGTCTCTTTAGTAGACCTGTTGCACCTTCTAAGTGTTCTGCCAATGAATCGCAGTCTTTGGTTAGCTCTGCCCTTAATATTATCCATGTGTTCGTTCCAATTTAGGTTACTTGTAATTGTAATCCCTAAGTATTTAGTTGAATTTACAGCCTTCAGATTTGTGTGACTTATCGCGTAATCGAAATTTAGCTGATTTCTTTTAGTACTCATGTGAATAACTTCACACTTTTCCTTATTCAGGGTCAATTGCCACTTTTCGCACCATACAGATATCTTATCTAAATCATTTTGCAAGTCGTCTTGATCATCTGATGACTTTACAAGACGGCAAATGACAGCATCATCTGCAAACAATCTAAGACGGCTTCTCAGATTGTCTCCTATGTCCTTAATATAGATCAGGAACAATGTATGTATGTACTATACTCGATTTCGAGGCCGTTTCTTTACCGCGCACTCTAATGAACGAAGGCTGCAGCGTGTTCCAAAGCGAAGCACCACGCGCAGTTGCAGTTACTTTGACAGGACTTAGTGTCAAAAATAACTTGTTAAAATTTCGCGAGCCAGCGACGAATGTGACTTTCTGAAGTTGCTGCACCTAATAAGGCCGGTGCAATCCCTTGGCGTGCTGCCTGCATACTTCGCGCATTAGCGCGTTTAGTGGTGCCGCAAACAGGATTGTCGCAGTCACGTGCTCCGAGCCCGTCCCTAAAGGGCGTGAACGTGGAGCGGTCGGAAACAACTGAGTTTGCCGTCAGGCAGCGAAGCCCGCCGGCTGGCATTTGTCCAGGGTCGCCGTGTGACGTCACACTGCGGCTGCGGCGACCTGCGCAACACGCGCAGCGGCTGGCGAGGAAGCGCGCTGTGTTTTACACCGCGCTGCAGGTCACGCCCCCCAAAATCGGGAAACTTATCTCCCTTTCAAGTTATTTGTGATGAGGAAGATAGCGGACTGCAAAAAAACAACCAATAATAAAAAGTTCAGGAATACTTCAAAAATAAGGTGACTCGTAAACACTTTAGGAGATCACTAATGGACAAATTCGAATTGAAGCTTACGTAACAATATAAGACCAATGCTCAAGGAAAAGTAAGGAGTGAATATTCGGATTTAAGGTGCTGCGACGACGAGAGATGGAATACAGTATCAGAACGGCGACGGAAGCTGAACTGTACCGCTTTTTCATTCTATCTATTACATTCTCAGTTTTTTTTCATACATATCCTCGTTGCTTCTCGATTTCCAAATCCCATTTCATACTTATAAGCCAAATTTTTTCGAATAATTCTTCTTCCATTCTTCTTGAAATTATTTAATTGGTTGGTTGTTTGTTTGGGAAAGGAGACCAGACAGCGTGGTCATCGGTCTCATCGGATTAGGGAAGGATGGGGAAGGAAGTCGGCCGTGCCCTTTCAGAGGAACCATCCCGGCATTTGCCTGGCGTGATTTAGGGAAATCACGGAAAACCTAAATCAGGATGGCCGGACGCGGGTTTGAACCGTTGTCCTCCCGAATGCGAGTCCAGTGTCTAACCACTGCGCCACCTCGCTCGGTAATTATTTAATTGCTTTGTTGTGTTTATGCAAGGCGTTCTGAGGGACATGAGCGCGTCAACCGTCTGCTGCACTCAGTCTTGTTGAATAAGGTGATATGCAAGCTTCAAAAGAAGAGCAAAACAGTGCAGTGCATTTTCTGACAGGAGTGTGGAAAACAGAAATTCATCGAAGACTGGCACAAGCGAACAGAGAGCACGGCATGTGTGTTGCAATTCTGATGCTCAATCAGACCCCCGCGGCATCGGCTGCTATCGTAAATCGCCGGTCATAAATAATGACGGCATCGAACCAGCTGGGCAATGGCATTGTTAGTGTGGTTTGGCTTTCCAAGGCGGGCATCATCGGCCGACAGCCTTCGTCACCCTGGGCCACATCTTTACACTTGTGCCATTCTTCGATTTTCCACTAAGTGCACTTCTTCCGCTGTCATCAAACGCGCCACACCCTTTTGCTCTTCTTTTGAAGACTCCATTTCACTTATTCACCACGACTTACTGCAGTGGACGGTTGACGAGAGCACGTGCTATTTCTGTCGTCTCGTATGAATGTATCTGTGTCCCTCTACAGTGGCGAGTTTGGGATCTCAGCTCTCTTATATGGACCAAATCTTCTTCCGCGGGAAATGAAATTACGATTATTTCAGCGGTTTTCATTTTGCCGTCTGTTTCTTTTGGAATGCTCCAAATAATCACCCTCTTAACACTGTACCCTAGATGTTTTGCAGCGCTGTAGGTGGTGTAATGGTACCAGACGGGCATATGACTCTCCACTATAACTCCATCTACATCTACATCTACGTAATTGCTCTTCAGTTCACAATTGAGTGCCTGGCGGAGGATTCATCGAACCACCTTTAAGCTATTTCCCTACCATTCCACTCTCGAGCAGCTCGCGGGAAAAATGAACACTTAAATCTTTCCATGGGAGCTCTGACTTCTCTTATTTTACTATGATGATCATTTTTCCCTACATAGGTGGGCGCGAACAGAATATTTTAACACTTTGACGGGAAACATGACGAATGAAATTTCATCAGAAGTCACTACCGCAGCGAAAAACGCCTTTGCTTTTTAATGACTGCCACCCCAATTGGTGTATCATATCCGTGGTACTCTCTACCCTATTTCATGATAATAAAAAACGAGCTGCCCTTCTATGAACTTTTTCGATGTCCTCCGTCAGTTCTGTCTGATGCGGATCCCACATCGCACAACAATACTCCAGAAGAGGGCGAACAAGCGTAGAGTAAGCAGTCTCTTTTGTAGTTGCATTTTCTATGCGTTCTGCCACGAAATCGCAGTCTTTGGTTTGTTTTCGTCACAACATTATCTATATGATGGTTCCAATTTAAGTCATTCGTAATTGTAGTCCCTAGGTATTTAGTTGAATTTACAGCATTTAGATTAGTGTTATTTATCACGTAACCGAAATTTAGCAGATTCTTTTTAGTGCTCATATGGCGAGTTCACACTTTTCATGATTCTGAGTCAATTGCCACTTTTTGCACCATGCAGATATCTTATCTAAATCATTATGAAAGTCGTTTTCACCATTTTATGACTTTACAAGGTGGTAGATGACAGCATCATCTGCAAACATTCCGACAGGACTGCTCACATTGTTTCCTAAATCGTTGGCCGGGCGGGGTAGCCGAGCGGTCAAGGGCGCATTGTCCCCGTGTGTGTGTGGCGTCCTTAGCGTAAGTTAGTTTAAGTTAGATTAAGTAGTGTGTAAGCTTAGGAACCGATGACCCCAGCAGTTTGGTCCTATAAGACCTTACCACAAATTTCCAAATTTTCTAAATCGTTTATGTAGGTCAGTAATAAGAGAGGGTCTATAACACTTCCTCGGGGAACGCCAGATATCACTTGTGTTGTTCTCGATGAGTTTCCGTCAGTTATTACGAACTATGACCTTCCTGACAGGAAATCACGAGTCCAGTCACACAACTGAGAGGATACTCCATAGGCACATAGTTTAATTAGAAGTCGCATTTGAGGAACTGTGTCAATAGCCTTTTGAAAAATCTTAAAATATGGAATCAGTTTGACTTCCCCTGTCGATAGTGCCCATTATTTCGTGAGAATAAAGAGCTACTTGTGTTTCACATAAACTATATTTTCTGAATCAATGTTGTCTATTTCTCAATAAATCGTTTTCTTCGAGGTGATTCATAATGTTCTGACACGCCGTATATGTTTCAAAATCCTATCGACATTAGTGATATCGGTCTGTATTTCAGTGGATTACTCCTATTACCTTTCTTGACTAGGCTGAGATAAGTCATGACAACGATGTGGTACGTATGTGCCAGACGATTGTTTGGAATTAGCGCAGTAAGATAGTTCGATGTTGATGTCCCGACAGAACGGCACAGGAAAGCTTGAATGTGTCCATGACCACACCGTGAGTGACACTGCCCGATTTTTTTACGCATAAACCCAGACTGACCAATGTATCTCCAAGGAATGGTATACCACTCCCACCCACGTAACACGGCCTATGAACAGTGTTAGCAAGAAGATCCTAACCGACTGGGTCTGGAAACGAGTGTCACATTTGTCAATGACTGTCGGTTTCAGACCCGACAGTAGCTGCTGCTCTCTGTGATTGGAAGTCCACCTCATTCCAGCACCGCGAAGGGAACTGCATGCAATGCACAGTTAGACCAAGTGTAACTTTTTCTCCTACATCTTCACCTTGAGTATGCAGTGGACGCTCTCTTCTTCCAAAAGGACCGCTTCCGTGTTCACTGGGCTACGTTTCTCATTTGACGAACACTCACCGAAGGAGGTGGTGCAATGGTTAACGCACTGGGCTCGCGTTCTGGAGTGCGACGGTTCATATCCCCGTCCGACTATTCACATTTAGGTTGCCTGAGATTCCCCTACATCGCTTAAACCAAATGACTAGGTGCAACGGCACGGCTGATTTCCTTCCCTAATCCGAGCTTGTTCTCCGTCTGTAATAACCTCGTTTTTCGACTTCACGTAAGCAATAGTTTTGCTTCCTTTCTTACGAGCCGGCCGGTGTGGCCGTGCGGTTAAAGGCGCTTCAGTCTGGAACCGCGTGACCGCTCCGGTCGCAGGTTCGTGTCCTGCCTCGGGCATGGATGTGTGTGATGTCCTTAGGTTAGTTAGGTTTAAGTAGTTCTAAGTTCTAGGGGACTGATGACCACAGATGTTAAGTCCCATAGTGCTCAGAGCCATTTGAACCATTTTTTTTTTCTTACGAACACTCAAGTACCCTATCGTACCTCGACTGGTCCGACAACTCGTGATAGAAAATTCTGGGACTACTTGGAACAGCGGGTGAAACATAGCAGTCAGCACCTCTGCAGTTCGTTAGGACTACGGTATTTAATCATCTAGGAGTGACTTCAGCAGAGTATTGCATAACTGAAAGAACTTGTGGACTCTCTTTCTTGCCGGATTAAAGTCGTTATAAAAACTAGATGCTACGTTATCCAGTGTTAACGTGATGTTTCCTGGGGGTCAAGTGCAAGTAGTTTAACACCCAGTCCGTAGCGAGTTTGTTAGAAACGGAAGCAAGAGTTCAGCATTGTTGTAAGGCAAAAAGTTGCATTTTTTACTTTAGTATAAGAGATTTAAATTTAATGCTTCTTTGTCGAGAACTGATATGTCGAGACGACGACTGTGTGAAAAACAAATGTTAATTTTTACAATAAAGTAAAAAACAGCAACTAGTCACTTTTATGATGATAATTATAAGTAACCAATAGCGCCGTTATCGGTTTCGAACTGAGAGATTCATCTTCCGATGATTATTCATATTTAAAATTACATTACTCTGATTGTGGCAAAGGTTACTTTGGATGCTGGTGTCCTGCATCGAAAAACAACGTAAGAAAATGACTGTTTCATTGTCAACGGACCTATTAAAGAATTATAGTAGAATAAACAACTTCCTAAAATAAGAAGTGCATTAGGTTTGTGTTACTTACGTCGTAACTGCAGCATCTTTTTATTGAACCGCTGACGAGGCAATATTTAACAATTTCCTGGACTTTGAACACAGAAATAGTTCCATTCATAGGCCGATTTATAATAAAATAGTCATTTTACTTCCATCATTTTTTGCTGTAGGGCGCCATCACCCAGAAGCATTTGCCACAATCAGCGAACATCACGTGTACAGAATAATGTAATTTTCAATGTAAGAAGTCACCTAAAGAAACTGTCGCTTTGAAACTGCATGAAATCCCCGCGCTGTACTATACCCACATAAGAGTCTCAGTTTAGCCGCGATTTTCTAGAAAGTGGTGTAGGTAACATGCAATGTAATTTGTCATGGCTTCCCACCCGAGACTACGGTGGTTCAGCCAACCATTTCGAAGATAATCTTAATGAATCGACGCGTAGGATGACCTCCTACAAGTTTTCTGCAAGTCTCTCGTAGACGTCCCTCGAACGAGTTCTTGTAGCGCAGTGGATTCTTTAGAAGTTGCAAGCAGGCTACCTGTGATTGTAAGGGGACATGCGGATAGTTAATTAACTTGAAATAATAAGACAGCAATAACGCAGTAGTCTGAAACGATTCATCTCAAAAAGTTGATAAATTTCGAGAGCATGGGAAAACCGACTACCACATGAGAACAGGCTTCGAGTACATCGTCGTCGACTAGCTAGATTGGCACGAGGCCGAAATCTCTTGCTCACGTCGTAAAACTTCGTAGCTCTTCGTACATCTTCAGTAATTTAACAATATTCACTTGTCTACTGAATTAACTGAATTACTGCATAGTGACGTTATGGTGTTAAAGCCCTGATGACGCGTAGGCTCCTGCTATTGTTTGCTATGTCAAAAGTGGACTCCAGTAACAAATATTTAGCAAAGAAAATTTTGAGTTTCGCGCCGGAACACTTGTCGTTCCCTTACGTATTGACCACCAAAAAAGATTCATTCTCATTGCTCGCTTACTTTTCCTCGCTGCCATGATTCACTACCGCGCTATGTGGTTCAATCGTCCTTTGTGGAAACCAGCTACTTACTCGCTGCTGTCGTATTCTGCAGCGCTGCTGAAGGCAGCGAATTACTCCTGCAATCTGCCGACTTCTCGTAAACGTAAAATTTATAAGATAAGTAATTTCAGTACAGGAGGAACCTGACAAACGTTAACCGCCCTATTTATACCTTAATAAATAGCATTATAAAATGCCTGGTTGCCATTGTAAGAATTATCCTGTATGTGTCTTTAATTTGTTTACTTGTTAGCCAGACGGTGAATTTCGACGTTGTCAGTTCAGGCCTGAGTACAAGAATAATAGTTGTTATTGAGGTTGCAGCAGCAGACCTAGCGAGTGGAGAAGACGTCGTAGCAACTTCGCGTGACGTGGTAACAGGTAAGCTGCAGTACAACTAAACAGTCATAGGTGTGAGGGACACGAGCGGTCACAGACCGTCAAAGAACGCCGTCCCCGGGTCCGAAAGCAGAGCACAACGGAGGCAGCTGACGCCGGCCAAGGCTGCGGCCGACACCGCTGCAAATATAGCAGGCGCTGTTTTTATTTAAGCCGGGCCCGGAGCGGAGCAGAGATTGCGGACCTGCCGCACCGCAGAACGCAGCACGGCACATCATTCCGCCAAGAGCCGCAGTGAGCAGTCGCTGTCGCACAGCCACCAGCAGAGCGCACGGTAGCCCCAGCAGCCCGCAGCCATGGTGAGTACCGGCCGCCGACGCGACCGCCACGGCTCTGCTGGTGTCGACATCGCACCGCACTGGTATGCAACAGACAACACGCCTACTCTGCCTAAACACTAATACTTTGGAATCCCCACCACCGGTCAAGCTTAACCCTACATCTGCCCTGTGTCGCGACTACCACCCGCCAGTGTAATGCTCACTGTGGATCTGTTCGATACTTTTCCTGCGTTGCCACCTTGCCAGTAGATGCCCTATAACTACTACACAGACGTGTAGAAGTGATTCTTAGATTGATTTTCCTGCAAGTTATTGGTAATTAGTACAGCAAACACCCGCAAACCAAGTCTTTCAAATTTTATAATAACTGTTTCAACAGACCTGATAACATATAATAGCTAGCTGTATGATCTGTTTCGATCTTAGACCATCTTCAGTTCATGCCGTTTATATTACTACATAAGTAATTCTTCTGAATCATTTTTACATATACCATCAACTATACGCTGATGAGATTAGGACGGCTTAAAATATCAACAATTATGTGTTATTTTGACCTCAAAAGTACAAAACCCTTCATACAGCTTATTATTGCATGTGGTCGGTGTCACTAAATTCTGTTCTGAAAACATTTTGAAGTTGAATTTGACATAAAAGTTGTTGATAATTATCGCCATATACCGGTTTAGCTGCATACAGCAAGAATTATTTCACACGTACATGTACAGTCGGTGCCAGATGTACCCCAACACACATCTCTAACTGGGTATGTGTTGAAATTCTTGGCGCAGGAAAATAAAGTTAATATGGTCCAAAATAATACGTTTCTGTACGTTATAGGAAACTGTCATTCAATGTTACGCCCTTCCTGCAAAAATAAGGCATTAACAGAACGGAAGTTGCTGGTTCTTGTATAAAGCTTCACGAAACGTAGTCTAGTGACTGACATTGCATAAAAATTAAATAATTTCACTTGTCTTAATTGTCCTACTTCGGAAACTATTATATTAATTACATAGACTCCTTTTAGCCTTATGTTCCACAAAACTTTTGTTTTAAACTTACGTTTCGGCTAGCAAGTTATTTCATAGTATCTGTAAAATAGCTTTATGCTTACGTCGTGTGAAAATAAAGTTTTTTTTTTTTGGACGTATACAAAGGAAATGATTTATTAATACCATCTTTGCATAATTTATTAAACCTTCTATTACTAAATAAACGCTTTTTTCGCTTAATTTTATAGTCTGTTTTATGCCTAAAGTTAAGTGCTAGGCACAGAAAAATTTTGTTGTGAAGAACACAAATAATACTCGATTGAAATCGAATTCTCACAGCACATCTTTCCAGCGCTGTGAAAAATGCGATTAAATTGTGCGAAAATTCAGGACCAGTGATATTTAAAATGGTTCCAAGATCGCAATTATGTCCACATGTGAGACTGCCTGCCTTTATGTTTATAAAAGTAAAACTACGTTACTTTATAAGCTGTCTTTCTTTCGGCGCTGATTAACTACCTAACCATTTTCGAATTGTGGCCAGCATTATCACTAGTGTTTCTTTATATTTCACTCAAAAATAAAATAGTACAAAATATCCCAACACTTATCATTTGTCCCACATAGAAAAACAATAACTCTCACTCAGTCGTGGGAACCAACCAGAGATATATTGAAGTATTAGCAGATATGCAGCAATCTCAGAGCATTCGCATTTTATCACCAGCAAATTTTTCGATCGCTGTGTTAGACTGAACTTGCCACGACCCCTACGACCTTTGGTGTTTGGTTTCCCACGTAGCGGCGCTGCCGTGCCAGTTGCGGAGGACGGAAATAACGCTGACTCTACGTCTGTTTCTCCTGTCTTCTGTAAACTGTTACCTTATCATCCGATAAGCGTGATGAGTCTGTTATCGAGTAATTCGCGACACACGTACCAGTATAATCAGTAAACAATCGTGACACGTGCTCGTCATGTGTACTGTATTAATGAAACAAAACAGTCAATCAGTCTGGCTTCAAAAGAAAACAAAATGGAGAAAAGAATAAGTTCAATCAATTGCAAATAAATAAGTACTCTTAATTTAATACTAGAAGTCGAACCTTTGACACTAAGAACTAAAGTAACTGGGCATGAAACTGCATTTTTTATGTTTAAAGAAAAACAATATGTTGGTATCTTCTCTGTGATCGAAGATAAAATACGCACAACAACTTTGTAACGCTAATTAAATTGTTAAAATTAATGAGAAATGTAAAGATTCTACTCTTACCTCCCATGCTAGATCCGTGTTATTCAGGATTCAAGTACTTGGACAGTCACTTGTAGGATGCACATTAAACTAAATAAATTGAACATGTTGCATTTCTTCGAAATTTCTCTCAGTTTTATAGTAAGTTCAATGGTGATAAACATGAACTTCATAAACTGTGGCTTAAATGAGACTCGGCGGAAAACTGCAGATATGTCATTATATCATAGGAAGAAATATTTGTCATTTGTTATCTGACTTTCTGTCTGTTCGTGTGTTAAGACCCCTTTTTCTCATGAACAGTTTCATGCTTCAAGGTGAAATTTAAACCAGACACTAAGGTCTATGGTCCCTTGGCGCTGTAAAAAAATTGAAGGTTCTAAGTCAATGCACTCAAAAGATACGTCCATTTATGTCACATATTTTGATACTCGAAAAATTACTCATCAAGACCTATAGGCTACTTCCCGTTAGCCTACAATCATGACATTTGGCAAGAAGCAAAGCTTCACAGTACAATTAAAAGAAATAAAAATCCATAATTGCATCATACGAAAAAATATTTCTCTTTTCATTTATTATCCGACGTCAAACTCGGAAATTTAAACATTCCCGAAGATCTAGGAATCTCTGGGATCGATATCTTACCACTATCAATGTCGATACCAAGCAGAAATAGTCGAGATCCTAGATTTCCGGAATGGATGAACTGTCTATACACACAACTGAGTTTGTACGGAACCCTCAGTGCCCATGTCTTACAAGCACCTGGCCAATTTTTGTATTTTAGTTTGAGTTTTATCACACGTACAGGGGACTTAAAAAGTGCCACATATTCCTCCATAAGGCAGTATTAGTCATAACCAGAAGAAAAGTTCTCATAATTATATGTCAGGAAACTAATAGCTGTTGAGATATGCTTACGTCGAGTACTGTGCAGTATCGGGTGGCGTAGGTCGTCTCACTTTTGCAGTTCTTTGCGCACATCTGAATGGTTGTTATTTTCAGGAAAGCTCAGACCACCATGCCCGATTACAGTTCTGCTAATGGCTATCTTCTACAGACTGTTGATGATTCGCAGTTAACAGCTTGCATTTTATTTGGAAATAAGATAGGAATCACAAGAAAAGTCATACAAAAATACCACAATGCGAGCGTATGGCCAGACTCAAATACTAGAGTAATAATAGAGGTGAGGCATCAAGAATGCTTCAGTATTACTGTATAGGCAGGAATGGTCGGTGACAGACTCACAGAGCCATACATTTTGCTAAACAGATTAACAGGTGCTGTGTATCATCTGTTTTTGCACGATGAATTACCAGCGCTGTTGGAGAAAGTTACCCTTCCAGAAAGACATCTACTGTGGTTTACGCACTATAGGACACCACTCTGTTTTCTGCGGATCGTGCAATAATATCTCACCTAAAGGCGTAGTGGACGATGGATAGACCGAGAAAGTCCAGTAGCCTGGCCTCTCCATTCAACACACTTGCCTCCATCGGATTTCTGGCTATGTGGACATTTAAAGGCATTCGTGTAAGCCCAACCCGTCGGCAGTGTGTAGACGTTGCAGGAACGTGTCACTAATGCATCTGACACAGTCCGAAAGGAGTCAGTTGTATTTGAAATGGTGAGAAGAAGGACTAAAGCATGTCTCAGCATTTGTGATAACCGTCTGCAGCACTGCCTATAGTGTCTACGTAATAGAAAGATGGGAATGAGAGAACAGATAGGCCCATATCGGAAGACGGTCGGTTTCTGATCATACTGTTATCGGAACTTTTGACCAATGCTACCTCCTGTAGGAATATGTGATACTTTTTAAATACTTAGTATGTAAAGAAATCAAAATAAAGTAAATGGATTTTATACTCATACAGGACTCACATACAAGGTAAATATCAAAATAAAATTACAGTGCAGCCGCAAGGAATCTGTCTTTAAAAGTTGTGGACTAGAAAAAAGTCTTTATTAGTCAAGATAGCAAGTTTTTTTATATAACTAGTTTCGGCTAAATTAACGAATTAGCTATTTCAAGGTTCTTTTTTTAGTGTACATCACGAACTGGTGGGGCACATCGTCATGATTTTGTTTAAGGTGAATTGCTTACAAAGTTTTTTATAGTCTCCATTCGCCTGATTTGCACATTTGACTAAGGATTTTTTTGTGAATCTACAGATCGCTTATCTCCAATTTGTCTCTGTCAAATAGCAACAGAATCTGGCTTTCATTGGAGTAAATATATAACAGCTAATTTCCTATGGATAGTCAGTACGTAGCCTAGTCAACGAAAACGTTCACGTTACGCCGAACGACTCTAGGGTAACTGTCACTTTCGTGCAGTTGCAGCTCAAATAATCGTTAAATAATACGACGTGAATTACAAAATTTCTTCTTACATCTGGTCGGCCACTGTATATTTTAGCAAATTGCGTGTACCGTATTTAGAAACAAGGCACTAAGAAGTTCACTGCAATCGACCCTTACAACATTAAACATTTTGTTCTTACTTGTTAGAGAAATTAGGAAGTAACGGGATGTGTCCGGAATTAAGAATCCGTAGGTCACAAATAAAAAATAATGATGATTTGTGTAGCATGTTAATTATATTAAAAAATGTGCCAGTCTTACTCCCGTATAAACATCTTCGTGAGTAAAGTATTTTGTCTCATAGTTCATTAACTCGACCACGTATGTAACTGCTGCTTTGCACATTCTGGCTGCACGAAATGAACTACGCTTCTCACAAGTGCCCCTGTAATGCAGAAGAAATTTTTTGAACTACAGTTGTTGAGCACAGTAGTGATCTATGTGCCACACTTTTTTCTTCCAGCGCCAACGGGCAATTTGCCAGAACACACACACACACACAGACAGACACCAAAAGAATCGATTTATCCGGTCTACCGCTCGTAATCACGTTCCGTTCCTCCATGTTCTGGGAACAGTCCCACGACAATAGGAGCCGTATGTTGCAATATAACCTTGACGTTCAGCAACAGCCTCGGCGAATGTTATCTTTACTTTCGCACATCCGTAACCCTGAACCTTCCAAACTTCGTTTCAAGCTACGCAGGAAGATATCGAAACTTTACTGTCGGTGACATAACATGTTGAGTTTCGATCCCGACACTAACTGAATTCTTATTCTTAGAACAGTTTTTGGCATCTACTTATATGGAGAGCTTTAAATACCATTAACATGAATTAATTCCTATTATGGTCTCATACAATATATGTAAGTACAAAACGAATATTGCTAATGGACAGATTACCGAACTCAGGAATTCAGTTTCCCAAATCTTCTTTTCAGAAAACGTAGTATAACTCGAGCATCAAAAAATATTTAAGAACAAAACAGTATAATAAAGTGAAACAAAAAAATCGCAAACATGAGTCCGAAATAATCCAAAACAAAACACAACAAAAACTAAGGTAAAGAAATGCCCAATACGAGCAAGGTGAATAATAGTTGATAATTTCGATAAAATGTCTTGCAACAGAACTGACAACGTCAAATACATCATTGCGAGTTGATGACATGAGTTATTGAAATAATGAGCAACCAGTTATATAAAAGAAATTTAATATAACTGGTTTCGGGCACCTGGTGCCCTTCTTCAGAAGCCTGTACAGGAAAATACACCACAAATATGTAGAAGTTAGATAAGAATATTAAAATTAAGGATGAAAAGTTTAAATGGTACATACTTTATACCTATAACGTTATATGCGAGTATCAACAATGAGATGCATACAGCAAAATTCCATGGTTCTAAAAAATACAGGAGCAATAATCATCCTCACATTGAGACTAAATTCAAGATATGCATGTCATTAACTGATTATCTCCCGTTCTAGCATGATGTCTACACTTGTTGTTTCACTTCTTTATACCGTTTATGTACAGACACCATGAACCACATGTAAGATCTATGAGTTCATGTTGTATTAATGGATTCAGTGTTGTATTACTTATTGCTACTGCATTTTCTTAGGACCACAGCATTTTTCTGAATGCATCTTATTGTCGACACTCGCAAAAAATGCGTTAGCTGTAAGTATGTATCATTTTACCTTTAATTTTTAAAATTCTTAAACTATTCGTCCTCAAGTTTAATATTCTTATCTGACGTCTATTTATTTGTGGTGTATTTTCCTGTCTTGTCTTCTGAAGATGGGCACTAAGTGCCCAAAACTGATTAATAAATTAAATTTCTTTTATGAAACTGGTTGCTGTTTATTTCGATATATGCAACTAGATGTTCTGAGGATGGATAAAGTACTAAACATAACATGACTTGCACCAATCATTTCGTGTACATAAGAATACAACACATTTCAAAAACTAGAAGAATTATAAAGTATACATACACGAATCTCCTTAGCCCCCAGCTTAGAAGAATGTTTCATTTTCTTACATAACGAATTTTCAATAGTAATTACATAAGATATAAACATTACTTTACAGATTACTAGAACTGATCTAAGATATATATCCTAGTTTATAAAGTAAAATTATACAACACTATTGTAAAATTTTACCATTGATGAACAATCTTTGACATCTTCCACATGCACTTAATGGCTGAAACGGTTCTTGGTATGTTAAATCATGCAATAGAACACTATGGCATTAGTGCAAAGAATAATATCAATATTTTTCTTTGTTTGTTTTATTCTGTATACACACGCTATTGTTCAATTGAGATTAGCGAATCTCAGGGAATTCACACAAATTGAAAATATCTCCGAGGTGAGCATTCAGATGATCAGAATAGATTTTGAGTTGCCAGCATACAGTGTTATCGTGGTCAAGTGATGCAGTGGCGTAGAACAGGCGTCACGTCACTGCACCGTCACATCAGCGTGTATTTACACTTTACGTCACGTCAGTTTGCTTAGACCAGTACCGAACAGCTGTACAAAAAGTCATAGCATTGCAACTGAGTAAGTAACAACAAAGTTTACTAGCGGTCAATGCATACTTCATAATGTATGTTTTTGATCAGTTATGTTTAATAATGTACTGAGAAGTGAAATATCATTTCAAAACATCGACATTTATTTGCTAGGGAAAATAATATTTTACGTTCAAACACATGAAACATGGGTACAAAGGAATAAATGGAGACTCTGTTCATTAAGTTTTTTCCTTGTGTAACTAATAACATCGTAAACACCTATTTTTCTCCTTTATTAAAGCTGACCGTTTCAGTTAAAATATTATGTAATGGAAATTGCTTCGTCAACTTATGTTCTTATTTACATACATTGTGGGGGTGGCTCTGTTCTGTATTGCAAAACGTAAATAATTTTTCGTTTTCAGTTATCTGACCTCGCCTGTGTAAGAACACTCAACGGAAAAAGTATCCAAGTTGTCATGAAACATTGCAATTTGCCACGAAAACAAATGATAATGATAAAACTAAAGATAACGAAAACACAAATGTTCGAAATCCACTACCATAACACGAGCGAGCGAGGCAAAAATACGTTAACTTGCGATGTTAGCAGACGAAGATGCCGTCAAAGCTTTCTTCGCGTGAAACGATGACGTGACGTGATGGCCAATATCAACTGGCCTTAAGCAAACAACGTCAACCCGAGATCATGTAAAAATTTCAGCTTAATGTCGACAACATGCGCAGAACACAATGTTCACTTCAGAGATATTTCTACGCTATGGGAATTTGCGCAGATAAGTATCGTGCTTACTCCAGAGAGAGTGCAAATATTCTAATAAGAAACGTAATATCTCTGGCCCTGCGCCCACTTTTGTAAACAATGTACTGCAGCTGTTGCTGTGCGTCTCAAGTACTGTATTCCATTGCCTTCCATTTCTCATCCTGAGTTTCTCTTTAGTACCAAAGAGGGGATTTCATCATGTCTTGCTAAATCTGATCTTCCCTTATTGCAGGCAGACACAATCGAGAGGAAGGAGTATGATCTGACACCGTTGAAGAATGGAAAGCTTCCCATTATATGGGTCCTTGGTAAGTGTTCTTATTACACTTTTTAAACATTGCAGCAGACATTTTTATTTTGTAACTCTTGTATAAAGTATTCCCTATTCAACAGATTCAATGAACACTGTCAACACACTAAACTACAACAACTTCCACTTACGTAATTTTAGAGTCATGATGTCGCTATTTCGTGGCTGCTAGATATGAGACCTAAATTGTTGTCATTGGTTTTGTGTCAGCACTAAAATTTTGAGACAGCCTCGACCGCTACCAACATTTTTTTCGTGTTCTGAATGTTTTCTTTGACTGAATTACTCTATGGAAGATAAGATAAAAATTTGTTTTCTAAAAAGAAACAATTTGTGTGTGTACTTCAGTACCGAGTGTAATGTGTCTTTTTAACGGTGATACTAGCCTACTGGCTATATACATAAATTCTATCAGTATGATATTTGTTTTTGCACTACTTTCACACAATTTGGTAAAACAGGCAAATAGATCTCCACTTTTGCCTCCAGTGTTAGAACACAATACGCGTTAAATTAAGGAGACACAGACGAGGTTGCACGGTTCTTAAATGGATGAACACTGTCTGATGTCTTACATTGTTGTTGAAATAGGCGAATCTCTCAAAGAAAAAACGGTCTGCTGATGGAATAAGCAGTTTCACTGGTAAGCCTTGTTAAACTGCACACTTTCTTTAGATACTAGAGCTGATATCTAGAAATAAACAATTCTGCTAGGATAATTCTGTGTTTGGACAAACGTTTTCGTAATATCTACATAAAAACCTTGAGATTAAATGATTTACAACCCATCATCAAAGTCTACTTTCGGTATTTCTCTGGAACACAGGTACGTAACATTGCTGTTACGCTAATAGCAGATTTGATCGAAACTATGTGAGAAAGAGGTGATAGAACTAACTACGTGAAAAAAATGCTACTCGAAAATGAATGCTGTGTCTGTTATTTCCTACGCCCCTTTCAGTTGCTCTTTTCGTAATTAGTACTGAACCAGAAAATGTAAGTACTGGCTGCTTTAAAACGAGAAAAAAGATGAAACTACTTTCAAGAGCCTTACGAGGGCCTGAGACAAAGGTTTGTGCTGTTATTGTGAAACTGATTCTGTTGACAACTTTTCTGTTGAACGCTCCACGTTTTCGTTTTACTCCCATTCCGTACCTATTTTAATAGTACTAGACCTATTTTAATGGTAGTCTCAGGATCTGTTCTCCGATTATTTCACTCAATATGTTTGACGAAAAGTATGTCATCTATTGAGGCTACTATTAAACTAGGTCTACTGAATGGGGGTAAAATGAAAATGTGGAGTGCTCACCAGAAATGTCGTCGACATATACAGTCTAACAATAGCAGCACAAACCTTTGTCTCATATCCTCGTAAGGTTCCTGAAAGCAGTTTCATCTTTTATACTCGTATTAAAGAAGCCAGTAGGTGGCTGCAGCGGTTGAATCTATCTGTCTGTCGCACCTGCTCATCCCAACCCAAGTCGAGTATTTACGTCGGTGTGGCTCTGAGTCCACGTGCACGATTTTAGCGCGTGGGGTCAGGGATCGAGTTTTGCGTCTGGCAGGATATACTTCTTTGTTGCGTCAGACGATTATGTGTTTACATTGAGGGAAGGTTTATTATTTTATTTACTAGTCTCGCAATCTCCGCTGGTTTATTTCAAAATACAGTAAAACAAACCTCCCATATTGTCACAAGTAAATAAGCATAAGCTTCCGAATTGCGTTGTTATTACATGTCTGTAAATAAAAAAAAGAGGAGATAAAAGGAAAGAAATTCAAAGTAAGAACTGTTTTTACCTTGTTACAACGAGTACAATAATTCTGTAAGTTCGGCCGGCCGAAGTGGCCGAGTGGTTCTAGGCGCTTCAACTGGAACCGCGCGACCGCTACGGTTGCAGGTTCGAACCCTGCCTGGGGCATGGATGTGTGTGATGTCCATAGTTTAGTTAGGTTTAAGTATTTCTAAGTTCTAGGGGACTGATGACCTTAGAAGTTAAGTCCCATAGTGCTCAGAGCCATTTTTAGAGCCAATTCTGTAAGTTCAACGTTTACAACAGATCATAATTACCAAAGGTGTTCGAAATTTACATCGTTTGCTCGAATGCAAGTATTGCATTGCTCAGTCATCCCTTCACGCCCAAGCCCAACCGCTTCAAGTGTGCCGAGGTACGCGATCTTGTGACGTCACATCTTCAACACTTCTCATCGTTTTTGGGGTATTTCCTGATATTTTGTGTTAAATTAGTTGTCTCAGTGTCATCTACGTCACTACAGGGTTTTTTAAACGACAGAGTTTTTCAAAATCTTTGGATCAAACTTGTAGGGCTGATAGATGACGTCATGTTGATCAACTTTTATTAGAGACAAAATGTTTGCTGACGCTTCCTAATGACATGGTGTTGCACTCTGTTGCGTTCGTATGTTGTGTATGTTGCTTTTAATCCAATCCTCTGCTCCACGTGGAAAGGGTAGACGGAGCTTCGAAAATACCTTTCTTCGCTTAGACACACTCATTCTTAATGTTTTCTTGTTGAAATTCACTGTCTCAATGTACTGAGGTAGATAGTATGTAGCAGACCATCCTAGTTCGATGAAATCTCATCGTCCCAGTGCTGGCGTATTCAATAACAAGACGCCTGGTGTCACTAGGAACTGTCAGCGAACATCTTCCTTCTAACGAAAATTGTTCCCCTTGAAGTGATGTATCACCCCTCGACGTTTCACGCAAAGTTTTTGGAATACCTTGTATATAAAGACTAAAAATATTTGATGACTACATGTAGCCCATTTACAGTTTTTCAGCAACAGTAACAATACCTGCTCCGGAATTCCTCTCTATTACAGGAATTTCTAGGGAGAAACATCTTTAATCTTTATTTAAAAACACTTCCGTTATCTGTCATCTAATTTATCTAAATGGATGAATTGTCAAAGAATTTTGTAGCTGTAACTTCACCCCTTTCTCCCTTTCTATGCCAAAGCTAGATTTATTAAAGAGTAATACAGACAATATTTCCTTCTGGCGTTGTGTTTGTTAATATTTCTGTTACTCTTAAATTCAGTTGGGTCGGTGATAACAAATATGATAAGTGAATAAATGACAGTGAGGCTGTGGTTAGTTTTCCCAACTGCTTAAAGAGACGCCTGCATGATGTACCTGTGTGAACCCCACACAAAATTCTAATTACTTTTTTTAGTGACGTTAATGCTTTTTGCCGAAATGAAATGTTACCCCACAATATTATGGTATAAGACTTTAGAGAATGAACATATGCAAAATACATTAACTTGCTGACTTCTATACCTGCAAACTTGGCAATTATTCCTATGAAAAAGTACCCGAACTAAAATGTTTTAGCAGCTGTATTGTATGGTTCTTCAAAATGGCTCTGAGTTCTATGGGACTTAACTTCTCAGGTCATCAGTCCCCTAGAACTTAGAACTACGTAAACCTAACTAACCTAAGGACATCACACATATCCATGCCCAAGGCAGGATTCGAACCTGCGACCGTAGCGGTCATGCGGTTCCAGACTGAAGCTCCTAGAAACGCAGGGCCACACCGGCCGGCCTATGGTTCTTCCAGTTCAGGTTTTCATCAACATGCACACCTAAGAACTTGGAACTTTCTACCCTGTTAATTGCTAGTTGGTGTACTAGGTTGACAGGAGGTGATATAATTCTGATACTACAAAACTAGATGAGCAGTGGTGCTTTTACAAAGTTTAGAGCTAGCCCATTTGTGCAAAACCAGTCGATGACTTTCACAAATGTATCATTTCCTACTTTCTCTGTTAATACTTTTTCGTTCAGCTTGACGACAGTGCTTGTATCATCAGCAAACAGGACTAATTCTGACTCCTAATATCAAATAAAAGTGGCAGAGGATGTAATTTCTCTCCATGCAGATGCGACTTCACGCACCGTATTACCAGAACAGCTTAGGGTAATGTTCGTCATTCTGTTTCTTAAATGAAAACAAAAACTGTCGTGCCGAACTACGTTTGCTATAAAAAATTAACTTCTCTAACAGAATATTTTGATTGATGCAATCAAACGCCTTCGGTGAGGCACAGAAGATTCCCACTGGAGAAATTTTATTATTTATAGAGTTTATAACGTGCACAGAAAATGCATCAACAGCTGACTCCGTAGAGTGGCTCTTTTGAAATCCAAACTTTGATTGGAGAAGTATCCCATAAATACTCAGGAGAACATTACATTCTCAAAATTTGTAGAATCTGACCTAAGAATGGCACTGAGCAGCAGTACGGTCTCTCTCTTCTCAGAGAGGTCTAACAATGGCAAATTTCAACCTATATGAGTATATACCTTGGATGAATGATGCATTACATAAGTGTCTATGAACAATACATATTATAGGACCACAGCCTTTTAGTGTCTTATTGCAGAAATTACTGCACAAACAGCTCTGTCTGTGGCCATGCAACAAGAGATAGGCTCAACTTACATTTACGAGGAAAAAATAAACATTAAAGTCAAAACAGAATATTCTACGAAGGAATAAAACTGTACAATAAATTACCAAAAGAGATTAAGGAAATTGCAAAAACTTATTTAAAAGGGCAGCTAAAAAGTACCTGTTATGCAATACATTTTATACATTGACGGATTACTTACCTAAAACAGAGAGGGGGTTTGATAAAAAAATGTTATGTAAATAAATAATAATAATAATGATTATAAAATACCCAACATTCCACATAACACCTTCACTTTATGTTTTTTCTTCTTTTTTCCTTTCTAGAAATATATACCCAAAAGCTATGCATAGCACAATACTAACACGTCTTCCTCTTTCTGAGCTCAATATCTCACTCATTATGGAGGGCTGCTGACTCAGTTTTTCAGGATAGAAAACGGGAAGTTGCGGTACAGAAAATGGCCCAGAGATCATCTGTGTGTGTGTGTGTGTGTGTGTGTGTGTGTGTGTGTGTGTGTGTGTAGTGAGTGAAGTGTTATGAAACAATGTATGTATAGTGTGTGCAGTGACTGTTAGTGAGATACGAGTGAACAGTGTGGCATAACAGTATTCAATAAGTTATTTGTAAAAAAAAGTATTTTATACCAGGAGTAAATCAAATGATTGTCTCTAATTAGAAGTCTGTTAAATATATGTGTATACTAACCAACTTATTTTAAATTGATCTAAATTTGTAAATACTTTGACACGTCGTATATCCTTGTAAAAAGAGATCTGCAGATGAATACAGCTACTACTACTACCACTCTAATACTCCCATTATGTTTAGGCCATAGCTGAGAGGGAAATGAGACAGGATTGTAGCCTGTCCCCCAAGTTATTCGATGTGTACTTTGAACAAGACGAATAGCAAGCCAACCAAAAATTTGGGAAGCAAGTCAAAGTTCAGGGGCATAAAATAAAAACTTTAAGGTTCACCGATGATTACGTAATTCTACCAAAAACGGCAAAAGACTGGAAAGATCACTTGAGCAGAATGGACTGAGACGTGAAAAGTGGTTTGAAGAGAATCGCCAACAAAAGTGAAACAAGGGTAATGGATTGTAGTAGAATTAAATCAAGTGATGCTGAGGGAATTAAATTAGGACAAGAGGTAAACGAGTTATCCTATTTGGAAGGGTCTATAACAGACCATAACAGAGGATATAAAATACGGACTGATAATAGCAAGCAATATTTTGAAAAATAGAAATATATGGACATCTAATATAAATTTGATTGCCACGGAGTCTTTTCTGAAAGTAATTGTCTGGAGTGTAGCCTTACACAGAAGCGAAACATTTCTAGCAAGAAGTAAAGACAAGAAGAGAATAGAAACTGTTGAAATGTGGCGCTAGAGAAGGATGCTGAAGATTAAGTGGGTATATAAAGTAAATAATGAAGAGTTACTTAATTGAGTGAAGGAGAAAATAAATTTTCGGCAGAACTTGAATAGAAGGAGGGATGCAATCCTTAATTGCCAAGAAATAGTTGATTTGTTTAGGGAGGGAAGTATGGAGGTAGACCAAGGGGTACTGGGGGCATTTGGAGATATGCCCCAATATGACTCCTTGATTGTTCTTACCGAAATACAAAACGAACTAGAAGCGGGCCAGAATGGCTTCCTGAATAGGAATAGATTGGAGATTATTATCAGCTCTGACGTCTATCTTGGAGCCAAGGGAAAAGTATCGAAAACCTTGTTCGGGAACAGAGACACCTGGACATTTTCCAATTTATTTCTGGGACAAATGTGTGTGTGTGTTTTCAGCTTTATTCGAATGGATGTTGTTGATTTGTTGATGAGGAGACCTGCACAGAGTAGACTAGCAAGTAGAGTTGCATCAGACAAAGACAACAACAACAACAACAACAACATGGGGAAGGAAGTTATAACGTCGTCTGTCTCTTCTGATGATGTACGCTCCAGAAATTTCAAGGATAATCATTTTGTGATGCGCATAGCATCTTCGATTGGCGTTAGCAAATATATTTGTGTCACTCTTACAGGTACTAAGCGAACTCGGGACGAAAGAACGCTTTCTTTGGGTCGCTCCATTAATTCTACCTCATTGAGGTCGCGTAGAAGCTTTACGTAAGAAGTAGATCAGTAGAGAGTTTTGTAAGCTACGTATTTCATAGTTGAACTACATTTCTTTAGTTTTCTTCCATACTTGCGGGCCTCGCGTCGAGGTCTGCAGCAATAAGCGAGGGGTAGTCACGAATTTTTATTAATCATATCGAAAATAATTAAGCCAGGCAAATAATTTTTTGCTTGTATGCACCTACGATCTGTAGTCGTAATATATATTTAAATCCCAGCACCACTAGACGCCACTAGATGACCCAACTCGTCTCCGTTACCAGTGAACTACGTATTTTGTTTTGGCTCCTCTAGTGGGCAGCTTGATCCTTTGGATGGGATATTTTAGTATGTACTACGACTGCAAACATTTAGCTCCAAAGAGACAAAGATTATTTACCTAACTTAATTATTTTCGACGCGATAAAACGCTGTATGACTACCCCTCGTTTATCGCTGCATATGTTGAGGCGAGTCCGGAAAGTATGGAAGAATATTGCAGACTTGTGCCTGAAATCAGCTAAAAGTTAATTACGTAACTTTGTTTTTTTGTTTCGATGTGATGGCTGGAACTTTTTGACTGCTCCTCGTTCCTTCCGAGGACGCACAGAGCTGCTTGGAAGGAGCGGGCGCCTTATCAGTATGTAGACCTGCGTGTTGTATTGCAGGGGGCCCCGGCTCTGGCAAGGGCACGCAGTGCGACCGCATCGTGCAGAAGTACGGCTTCACCCACCTCTCGACGGGGGACCTCCTGCGCGACGAGGTCAAGTCCGGCTCCAAGCGCGGACAACAGCTCACCGCCATCATGGAGCGCGGAGAGCTCGTGCCCCTGGTAAGTCCCAGACCTCAACTCTCGTCGTCGTTTGTGGAAAAGAGAGACTCAGCTAAATAACAGACGTAGTCAAAATTGAGGATCTGTTAGATGATGCCCAGTTTGGGTTTAGGAAAGATAAAGGCGCCAGAGAGGCAGTTCTGGCGTTGTGGTTGATAATGAAAACTAAACTTAAGAAAAATCAAGACACGTTCATAGGATCTGTCGGCCCAGAAAAAGGGTTCGAGAATGTAAAATGTTTCAGATGTTCGAAATTCACAGGCATATAGGTATAAACCCATATACAACATGTACAAGAAACTAGAGGGAACATCAAGTTTTAAGACCAAGAACGAAGTGCCCGGATTAGAAAGTTTGTAAGGTTGTAATGTAATCCTTCTCCCTTACTGTTCAATGAACATCGAAGGAGCAGCAACGGAAACTGAAGAAAGGTTCAAAAGAGAGATTAAAATTTAGAATCTAAGGATATCAATCATAAGATTCGCTGATGACACAGCAATACGCAATGAAAATAAAAAAGAACTGTAGGACCTACTGAAAGTAATGAGCAGTCTAATGGGTGCAGAACAAGTATTGAGACTACATCGAAGAAATACGAATGTAAGAGAAATGATTTTGACGATAAAATTAGCAACAAAATTGGGGAGCAAGAAGTTTTGAAGTGAAGGTATTCTGCCGTCTTTGAGGCAACATAATCCATGACGGAGGAAGCAAGGAGAACTTACAAAGCACACTGGCACAGGAAAAGAAACCATTCTAGCCAAAAGAAGTCTAGTAGTATTAAAAATTTACCTTGAGGAAGAAAATTCCGCAATGTACGACTTGAGCGCAGCATTGTATGGAAGTGAATAATGAATTGTGATAAAACCGGGAAAAAAGTGAATCGAAACATTTTTTATGCAGTGCTGTAGAAGAATGGTTGAATATTGCGAGGACTGATAAGGTATGAAATCTGAAGATTTTCCACAGAATCGGCAAGAAAAGAAATATGTGGAAAACAATGACAACAAGAAGGACCATGTTTACAGCACACGTGCTAAAACATGAGAGTACGAGTCTAACTTTATTGGTACTAGAGGACGCTGTAAATGGTAAAAAGTGTAGGGAAAGACAGAGATTGGAATATACCCAACAAATAATTGAGCACATTGGGTTAAGGGCTAATCTGAGATGCAGAGGTTGGCACAGGAGACGTAGTCGCAGCGGGCCTTGGCGAACCAATCAGAGAACCGAAAAAAAGTCAGCTGAATGTGAGCCTTTGTAGTCTGCAGCTACCAGTTTCGTCCAGTCTCCTCATTTTAGGCTGGAAAGCTGCAAAAACACCTGTAATGGCAGTGAGAACTTACGATTCGACGACAAACCATTGCATATGTCGATGAATCGGGTTAAACTTTTGGCAATTAGCCTACACAGTCCACACAATATACAGTGAAGCCTCATAATGTTTCTAATCACCAAATACCCTTTGCAATGCGATATTTTTTGCTACCATTGTGTAATGAGACACTTAGGTCACCATCGCAAGAGAAATGTGTTCCAGAGACAAATGAAAACTGCAAACATGAAACGTGACCTTCATAAATCCATCGCGCCGCAACACTAAACAAACTTGTAATTGTTGATCTAGTAATTCAAGATGATCGCCATAGTGTTATTGATAAACCCACTATAATAAAAAATGGTAGTGAAACCCATTCTCAAATTTGGTTCAAATGGCTCTGAGCACTATGGGACTTAACTTCTGAGGTCATCAGTCCCCTAGAACTTAGAAGTACTTAAACCTAACTAACCTAAGGACATCACACACACCCATTCCCGAGGCAGGATTCGAACCTGCGACCGTAGCGGTCGCGCAGTTCCAGACGGTAGCGCCTAGAACCGCTCGGCCACCTCGGCCGGCTCTCAAATCTGGAACTGTGTCTTTCGCCGATAGGGCAATTACTAAATAAGCTATTCAAGCATGACTTAACAAACTATCCATAAAATTGCAATTCTGCCAGTATACAAGGTGTTCGTTTTAACTTGAGACAACTAAATATTTTGAAAACGACAGATAGAAAGAAGAAAAAAATGATCTACGTGAAAAGTTAACACTCGTAAAGGGGACATCTGTCTGTGTTACAACTTGCCGCTCCCTAACAATCCCTCCTGCATGGGCGGGATCAACTTTGTATTTTCAGAAGGGGAGCCCCCTATTTTATTTTATATTCGGATTCTACGCAAAATAGTGATTTCCATTCGCGGTAGATGGCGCTGTAATCGACAAATATCAAGAGTGCCTGTTTTTGCAGTTAAGAACCGACACATCTGATTCTACATTTCGTTTATGACGCAAATGTAAAATTTTGTGTTCTAACGACTGATATTCATGCTCAAAACTTTTTTCAGTGTTGCAAACTTGTTTATACAGCACAATACGGTTATCTGTTTCAGTGTCTGATTAAAAACTACGTTTGGCACGATACAGGAACAACGACGCGGATGTAATAGTTTTCTGTTCCCATCGGGATGCTTGGCTTAGGTGAGTCCCTTGTCTCTCACCATTGGGGTGCTTGATTTCGGTGAGCATCCATGGCAGGTGTGTTTGTTACTATCACTTCATGGACATTTTTACCTTTTTACAATGGTTTTGACCTGTATTCCGCCTGTAGCCACTTAGTGGTCAGCGTAAGAGTAACAGTGGTTAGATGGAAACACACCCCTAAACCAGTCACCCTTATGGCGGGGTTCGAGGGTGGCCACCGAAGTCAAGCATTCCGATGGTTTGGGCGTCCACCACAATCAACATCATACGGAACAGAAAACTATGTTACCGAACACTTAGCTTATTTGCCAGAAATGTCAATGTCTAACTATATTATCTGAACTTTACAGTCACATTTGAAATCTCAAGTAACGCTTGAATATCAGTATCAACCGTTAGAACACAAATGTTTACACTTTCATCGTAAATGAAACATAGAATCGTATGCGTCGGTTCTTAATTGCAAAAACATGCACGCATGATATTTGTCGATTACAATGTCATCTACGACGTGCATTCAAGTTCTAAGGCCTCCGATTTTTTTTCTAATTAACGACTCACCCGAAATCGATGAAACTGGCGTTACTTCTCGACGTAATCGCCCCGCAGACGTACACATTTTTCACAACGCTGACGCCATGATTCCATGGCAGCGGCGAAGGCTTCTTTAGGAGTCCACTGGAAAATCGCTGAGGCAATAGCAGCACGGCTGGTGAATGTGCGGCCACGGAGAGTGTTTTTCATTGTTGGAAAAAGCCAAAAGTCACTAGGAGCCAGGTCAGGTGAGTAGGGAGCATGAGGAATCACTTCAAAGTTGTTATCGCGAAGAAACTATTGCGTAACGTTAGCTCGATGTGCGGGTCCGTTGTCTTGGTGAAACAGCACATGTGCAGCCCTTCCCAGACGTTTTTGTTGCAGTGCAGGAAGGAATTTGTTCTTCAAAACATTTTCGTAGGATGCACCTGTTACCGTAGTGCCCTTTGGAACACAATGGGTAAGGATTACGCCCTCGCTGTCCCAGAACATGGACACCATCATTTTTTCAGCACTGGCGGTTACCCGAAATTTTTTTGGTGGCGGTGAATCTGTGTGCTTCCATTGAGCTGACTGGCGCTTTGTTTCTGGATTGAAAAATGGCATCCACGTCTCATCCACTGTCACAACGACGAAAAGAAAGTCCCATTCATGCTGTCGTTGCGCGTCAACATTGCTTGGCAACATGCCACACGGGCAGCCATGTGGTCGTCCGTCAGCATTCGTGGCACCCACCTGGATGACACTTTTCGCATTTTCAGGTCGTCATGCAGGATTGTGTGCACAGAACCCACAGAAATGCCAACTCTGGAGACGATCTGTTCAACAGTAATTCGGCGATCCCCCAAAACAATTCTCTCCACTTTCTCGATCATGTCGTCAGACCGGCTTGTGTGAGCCTGAGGTTGTTTCTGTTTGTTGTCACACGATGTTCTGCTTTCATTAAACTGTTGCACCCACGAATGCACTTTCGACACATCTGTAACTCCATCACCACATTTCTCCTTCAACTGTCGATGAATTTCAATTGGTTTCACACCACACAAATTCAGAAAACGAATGACTGCATGCTGTTCAAGTAAGGAAAACGTCGCCATTTTAAGTATTTAAAACAGTTCTCATTCTCGCCGCTGGCGGTAAAATTCCATCTGCCGTACGGTGCTGCCATCTCTGGGACGTATTGACAACGAACGCGGCCTCATTTTAAAACAATGTGCATGTTTCTATCTCTTTCCAGTCCGGAGAAAAAAAATCGGAGACCTTAGAACTTGAATGCACCACATACCACAATGGAAAACAATGGTTTGAGTAAATCGTATATATTTTTGGCGTAGAATCCGAATATGCATTAAAACTGGGCGTTCCGACTTGAAAATACAAAATCGACCTCACCCACCCAGGTGGCTAGTTGTAGCACAGATAGATGTTCCCTTTTTTATTTAGATTTTTTTTTACTTTATGGCCGTCATTGGACCACTTTAGTCAGTTATACAAAGAAGGTCGTTGTTATTCATTAATGCAATTCAGTCCAACAATATTCAGTAAGACATTAAATACTAGAGTGGTTATACAAGGATTATTAAAATTCATTATTCAAAAATTTTCAAATGTGTGTGAAATCTTATGGGACTTAACTGCTAAGGTCATCAGTCCCTAAACTTACACACTACTTAACCTAAATTATCCTAAGGACAAACACACACACCCATGCCAGAGGGAGGACTCGAGCCTCCGCCGGGACCAGCCGCACAGTCCATGAGTGCAGCGCCTTAGACCGCACGGCTAATCCCGCGCGGCATAATTCATTATTACATGAAGTATGTTTTGCTCTTCTGTTTGCCCAATGCTTCTTCATTTTTCAGATATTTTCTTTCTTTTTTCGTCTGAGATGATACTTCTTATAGTCCTTTTGTTTATCTTCGTTTAAAGTCTGGTCTGTGCGCTTTCATTACTCTGATTTCCTGTTTTTTTTTTTTTTCATCTACCGATATTTGGAGTTCTTTTATATCTTCCTTAATTTCCGAGATCCATTCAATGTTGCTCTTACCATTCCGCAGTTTCTCTATTATTCTCTTGCTAATTCCGTTTTCTGGTGTTCTCATTAGTTGTCCAAAGAATGAGATACGTTTCTTCCCGATCGTACACATTACTGGTTCTTTTTTCTAGTACTGTTTTATTTGAAGCTATTCTCCAGTACCAATTTACTTGATATTGTTTTTTATGCATGTCCTAATCATTCTTCTTTCCACATATAGTATTTTGTCAGTTTCCTCTGTTTTAGTTGTTTTGGAGATGGTTTCAGCTGCTTATGTTATTTCTGGTTGTGTAACTGTTTTACACTGAAGCGCCGAAGAAACGGGTATAGGGATGTATATTCACATACAGAAATATGTAAACATGCAGAATACGGCGCTGCGGTGGGCAATGCCTATATAAGACAACAAGTGTCTGGCGCAGTTTTTAGATCGGTTACTGCTGCTACAATGCCAGGTTATTAAGATTTAAGTGAGTCTGAACGTGGTATCATAGCCGACGCACGAGTGGTGGGACACAGCATCTCCGAGGTAGCGATGTAGTAGAGACCATTTTACGAGTGTACCGTGGATGTCAGGAACCCGGTAAAACGTCAGATCTCCGGCATCGCTGCGTCAGGGAAAAGATCCTGTAAGAACGGGACCAATGACGACTGAAGAGAATCGTTCAACGTGACAGAAGCGCAACCCTTACGAAAGTTGCCGCAGATTAAAACGCTGGGCCGTCAACAAGTATCAGCATGCGAACCATTCAAAGAAACATAACCGATATGGGCTTTCGCAGCCGAAGGCCCACTCGTGTACCCTTCATGACTGCAAGACACAAGCTTTACGCCTCGCCTGGGTCCATCAATACCGACATTGCACTGTTCATGATTCGAAACATGTCACCTGGTCGGACGAGTCTCGTTTCAAATTGTATCGAACGGATGGACGTGTACAGCTATGGAGACAACTTCATGAATACGTGGAACCTGAATGTCTGCAGGGGACTGTTCAAGCTGGTGGAGCGTGTCAGGTGGAGTCACATGGGACCCCTGATATGTTTAGATACGACTCTGGCAGGTGACAAGTTCGTAAGCATCCTGTCTCATCAGCTGCATCCATTCATGTCCATTGTGCATTCAGACGGACTAGGACAGTTACAGAAGGACACTGTGACACCTCAGCAAAATTGGTACAGAGTGGCTCCAGGAACACTTTTCTGAGTTAAACTCTTCCTCTGGCCGTCAAACTCCCAGACATGAACATTAGTTAGCATATCTGGGATGCCTTGCAACGTGCTGTTCAGGAGAGATCTCCATCCCCTGGCGCTCTGATCGATTTATGGACAGCGCTGCAGGATTCATGGTGTTCAGTTCCCTCCAGCACTACTTCAGATATTAGCCGAGTCAATGCTACGGCGTGTTGCGGCACTTCTGCGTGCTCGCGGGGGTCCTACACGATATTAGGCAGGTGTACCAGTTTTTTTGGCTCTTCAGTGTATAATGTTATAATTTTGTATCTATGGATAGGCTTTATTGTTGTATGTGTTTTTGGTAATGTAATTTGCTTTGTTCACTTTTTTACTGTATTTTGCCATGTTGGTTTCTGATTTAGATTGTATGTTACGATTTCACCTAAATATTTAAATTCATCAACAATTCTGAATTCCTGTTCTTCTATAGTAATTTTGTTCGCAACTGGTGGGTCGCTTAACATAATCTCCGTTTTTTTCAAATGATTTTCTAAGTCCAATTTCTGTGATGTTTCTTGTAATGATTTAACTTGTTGTCTGGTTTCTTGAATATTGTTGGCTAGCAGAGAAAGACTACCAGCAAAACCTAAGCTGTTTAAACTTAGATCATTTCTTGCACTTCCAGTTCTTATGTCCTGTGAGTTATCCTTTTACTAATTTCTCAGTGTGTATTCCAGAGAGCAGTTGAACAATAATGGTGACTGTCTGTCACCTTGTCGTAAGCTTGTTTTTAAAAGGAATGGTTCAGAAATTTCTCCTTAAATTTACTTTCGACTTGGCGTTTGTTGGAGTAAGTTCTATTACTTTAATTTGTTTTGGCTGAAGTCACAGATTTCTTAAAATTTTTAATACTGGAGGTCTATGGATGCAGTCATATGACTTCTTAAAACCTACAAATGTTATTGCCAAAGGTTTGCTCCGTATCTTGTTGTATGGAATAATCAATTTTAAACTAACGATCTGCTCTGCGCAGCCTCTCCATGCTCTGAAATCTCTCTGGTCTATCCCTAACTCCTGTTCTAGTCATTCCTTTATTCTTCCGTACAGGATCTTGGATTAAATCTGTATTGTAGTGTAGGAGCCGGATTCCTCTGTAGCTGTCCAGATTCCTCTTATTCCCGTTCTATTGTAGTGGGTGGACGACAGCGATGGTCCAATATTCAGGGAATTGTTCTGTTTTCTAAATTTTTATCAAAGATTTGTGCAATGATGTCTTGATTGTGTCACTTGAATACTTACACTGATCTTCTCCACATGTCTTATAACTTTTTTGTCCTTTGAGGACTCTTTCTACTTCTTGGTAAGCTGGAGGGTCTAATTTGTAGGTTTGACTTTTACTGGGGTTTAAGAGTGTTTTTGGTTCTTCACAATTAAAGAGTTAATTAACTGCTTTTAGCATGATTTCAGCATTTTATTTGCTACTGTGCTCCAGTATTCCATCTTTATCTTTCAGTATTAGCGTAGAGGGCTCATATTGTTGTAGTTGTTTCCCAGTGATTTTGTACTAGTTCCTAGAACTGGTTTTGTGGTAACTGTCTTCTGTAGAGTTCACTATGTCTTTATGGAGTCCTCTATTAATTCTCCTAATGTTTTTTGTGAATCTGTTCCTTTTATTTTTGCGGTTGATACGTTTTATTTTGTTTTGTGTGTTTCAAACTTAAGTCATTGTTAGTGTCTATCTTCATGGAATTTGTCACATTCTGTTCTCCACCATGCATGTTTATTTCGTGGGTTCAATGGAGCTAGATTCTTGGCTTGTGTTTTTACACTTGGTAGCAGTTGGTGGTACTTGTCATTTTTAATTAGCTGACGCAGATCTTATCACCTTTTTTGTTTCATTAATTTTTCCATTCTTTTCCCTAATGGAGTAACTTGATTTTAATTGTAACTACGTGGTGGTCTGAGCCTATGTCTACTCCTCTCAATATTTTAACGTTATAAATTTCCTTATGCAAATTTTTGTTCATATAGACATGGTCTAACTGCCACTCCCCATTTCTTCAGTCTGGCGTTTCCATGTTTTATGTTTATTTGTCTTCCTTTTGATGTATGCTGATTTAGATATAAGCTTGTGTTCTTTGCAGAGTTTTACAGGCATTTGACCATCCAAGTTTGTAAAGTTATGTGGATTCATCTTCCAATCATACCTTTATACCAGTATTTCTTTTCTTTCCCCAGCTGCGTGTTGAAGTCTCCCTTTGCTAATATTAACTGTTTACTTAGAACATTTTTTTCATATGACGTGTTGCTTTCGGGATATTTAGTTGTATCAGCTTAAAAAATATACCCTTTCATTTTCGTTGGTTTGAAAACAGCCCTTTAGCTGTGGCAATATTCTCGCTTCCGGACTGCTCCTGCTTCTGTATCTCAAAGTAAATCGTGCCATCTTGGGAGAGAAGGAGGTGCACCAGCCCTGAATGGAATCCACGTGGCAGATGAACGGTAGTTTGTCTCTTCCACTGATCAACTTGAGACGGTTTTCACGCTCTTTTAGGGTAATTTTGGACTGGTCTTCAATCACAGCCTTAGTAAATACGATACACATACAGATAAAATATGATGAGACACAGAACAAGGTTTACACGAATAACAGACAGATGCGCAACGACTTGCCTGACACGGTGGCGACAGGAAGAATATCCGGCCACAAAGTTAAAATAAAAATAAATTTGCCAAATTTTGAAAGACAGCAGACTCTGAACGATGGAATAAACTCTAGGAAAGAGAGTGGCATTTGTTGTGGGTTGGCAGGAGAACCAACACCGGGTATGAGAGGAAGCCGAAAGGCACGCGTTTTAGCTGACGCAGGCTGGCGTGAGGTCTGGAACAGGACAAGGAAAATAGACTTTAGAAAAACGGACGTAGCTGGTGGAATACTTAACTTTAATCCATTAATGATGAGCGTCGCTCTTGACGGTACATGATTACAGTATCAATAGTAACTGGTAATGGCGCCTTGCTAGGTCGTAGCAAATGACGTAGCTGAAGGCTATGCTAACTATCGTCTCGGCAAATGAGAGCGTATTTTGTCAGTGAACCATCGCTAGCAAAGTCGGTTGTACAACTGGGCGAGTGCTAGGAAGTCTCTCTAGACCTGCCGTGTGGCGGCGCTCGGTCTGCAATCACTGATAGTGGCTACACGCGGGTCCGACGTATACTAACGGACCGCGGCCGATTTAAAGGCTACCAACTAGCAAGTGTGGTGTCTGGCGGTGACACCACAGCATTAATCTTCGAAGATTGCTTGTCGCCCCGGATATGCAGCAGCACTTGCGTGAAGTCTGAAGTCTGAGGTGTGGGAAAGAGGTACTGGCGGAAGTAATGCTATAGCTCGCATAAAAAAATTAGACGGGCCATTCCAGCCTGATCCTGTCACCCTCTGCCAATGGCGTCATAGGATTCGATATGGAGAAGCGTGCCGTCAGCACACCGCTCTCCCAGTCGTTGTCGAGTTTTGGGACCTTGGAACTGCCTCGATCTACCCTGGTGACCAAAATTACAGCAACAAACGGAAATTTTGCAAGGTTGTGTTTATTTTGCCACAGAACAGTATAAACAGGAGATAGTAAAGTAGAAACAATGTAAAGAATACAGGACGTAAACAATTCCAACATGCATAACGGTAGACAAAAATGTTCTTCTTTTTTCCAATTTAACGGATTTGCACACATATTCTGAAAACTGGTTTATGTGCTCAGTATAGAGTTTGACTAGCACTGGCAGCAGTACAGGGCTGTCAACGACGGGGCATGCTGTGAATTACGTCATGAATCCTATGCTGAGGCACCAACGCCTGTTTCTCCCTAGAGCTGCTAGAAAGTTTTGGAGAGCAGTTGGTGGAACCTGACGTGACGCAACCTGTCTCCCCGTGCATTCCAGACATGCTCTATGGGATTCAAATCGGAAGAGCGAACAGAACACGCCACGGTGTAATATCTTCCGTCTCCAAGAGAACTTCAACCACTCGTACTCTATGAGGTCGAGCATTATCGTTTGAAGTCTGGGCCCACAGCAACTCGCAACAACCGCACATGAGATCCCAAGATCTCGTCACGATACCTGACACCAGTTAAACTTTACCGATTCACCCACGCAATTTCGTGAAGACGTGTTCATGTGGTTAACATAATCTATGCGCGCACCATTATGGATCTTCTTCGATGTCTGTCTCTTTCCACAGTGTTTGGGTCCCGAAATCGAGTTTCACGATCCCTCCGGATGAGAATCCGTCGATAATCACTCTCAAGACCAAATCGGGACCCATCTGTGGAAACACAATTTATCCACTTGTAGGGAAGCAGCCTACTCACGCTGTAGTAAATTCACATCAGTTCCATTGTGTGCCAGCCAGTCTGCTGTAACTAGCTCTGACGTCATAAATGTTGCGCAATATCTTAAAAATCAAGCAAATGACTTTAAACTTTTCTAGCATGTCAGGAATAATACTAAATTAATGTGTGTTAAATATCAGTTCGATAACTTCAGCCATTTTTGAAATTTGGATGTTTTTCTGAAAAAATCATTGGCGCAACAGAAAAGAGCTAGAGACTTCAAAATTTATATTTAGATTCATCTTTCATAATGATTTAATAAAAACAGTACTTTGGATTTCACAGATTAAGACTTTAGTGGAAATTCATGATTTTCTGGTTTTCGTCTCAAAACTGAAGGAAGCAAGATAGATTAAGTAGGCTAATAAATAAGGCTAGGATGTTTAGATTTAAATAGGTTGGAGGTCCGCTATGACTATGAAGATGTGAAAAGTTTCTTTTGAATACCTATAAAATTATAGCGATAGCGGATCTCAAAAGGGCCAGTTCAGAGCTCATCTGCTGCGTGCAACGTAATTTAATTAATTCTCTCGCCCAAAATAGTTAACTTAGCCACGTCAAAATTTTATTATCAATACTTACCTGCGTACTGAATGCACGTTTAAATTAAGAGCTTCATCGGCCATCAGCAAAAGAAGCTATAAATTATTATGTAACTTGAAGTGGTGCGTTACTAGCCCAGCGGCTAGTCGGGAGAGCCGATCTGATCAGGCGTTCTCTTAGCCGTCCGCACCGCGGCTATATATATAAGAGCGCTGCGCGAGGAAGGAAGGCCCCAGTTCTCTCCAGACGCTGAATAGCACGTCAGCTGTGTCGGGAGTCGCTTCGCTCGGAAGCACTGCTACAAACAGCCTCGGGTGCCGTATTAAGTTACTAGAGATACGCGGAACCGTGAAAACATTTCAAGTAAAGGATTAATTCTGAGATGATTTGCATTATCTAGCTTCAGTTTGCGTATTATCGTATTTTCACGTGCCGTCGCGGGACAGACATTCTACCAATTATTATAGCGTGGCGTTTGATGAAATATTTTCATCAAATCTTGGCGAGCATTCTTTTAACATTTAATTCGGACATTTATAGTTGCATGAGCGCATTAGACTCTGAACTGCTCTGTTAGTTAGGTTGTAGGGATACTTGTGTTTGTTATCAGTGAATTTCAGAATATACTCAACTATTTTGGAAAATCGTTTTGATTAGAAATCCCGAACAATCTCCTAATTCCTCAGAGCTATAAGCTGCAGCTATAATGGTATTCTCAGATGAAGTGGGCACTAGGAACTCTCTTTACAGGCTCCACGTTTTATTAAATCACTTTCTGGGTGCTAAAAGGTAAACAGAGAGCCAGTGTTGAGAACGGCGAAAGACAGCATTAACAACATTTTAAAAGCCTGAAACTGATTCAAACATTTTGAATTGCAAGCATTTATACAGCAAAATTTTAATTTCACAAGTTACTCGCCGCCCCACATATGGTGCATCGGCCGGGAAATATACCAACTAAGTGAAAGTGATTTTTAACTATTCGGATTCGCGAGTGGAATGCGACACGCAGCTGAGTAATAGAACAGTGAAAGTGTTACGTGGGCATGTGGATGACGCGTTTGGATTAACAACGCATCTGGATTGACGGAGCTGGCACTGAGTCTAGCGGTGCTGCCGGCATCGCGAGAAGCCAGTTTCGCCGTACCGCAGTCGTCCGCCGCTGCAGTCGGGCCGCGCCTGCAGTTGCGAGCCACGCAAACACACAACAGCCGTCGGAGAGCCGTCTGCAGTTCAACGTGCCACGTCGCATCAGTAAACCTGGTACGCCGCGCCGGCAACGCCATACGTCGTACAGAAGGAACTAAGTTAAGTGAAAAGCTGTTAAAAATTTTACTAATCTGCACTAAAAGACTGTCGGCGATGGAACCGCCAAAAGAAACTGAGTTTAAACTTAAATTAGAACCTATGTCTGTTGAGGGAACTGTAAATTCAGATAACGGTTCAAGTGTAAATATGCATGAAAATAGTAATGTTAAAGTGAAATATGAAGTATTGTCTCCTGACAGTAGTGTGCGAAGGGGCAATGATTCAATAACAGAGACCCCTGTAGTAAAGCAGAAGGTAGAAATTGTAAATTTATTGGATGATAGTTTCTCAGATGAATTAAAAATGAAACAGTCATCAGAGATGGTAGAATTTAAGAAGGAGAAGTTAGATATGACTAATAGATCAGAAGTTTCATTTAGTTTTGATGATTCTGGTGTTGGAGCTAGTTTTTCGTCACCTGAGTGTGATAAAAAGCCAGCTAGTGAGCAACCCAAAGATGCTGGGGCTGTTGATCTAAATGTTATATTACAAGCAATAGCTGCCAGTCAAACAAATTTTAATATGCGGTTTGAGGCAATGGACAATAAATTAGAATCCAATAATGCTGAATTAAAGTCTGAAATAACTGAGGTCAAAAGCAGTAATGCTGAATTAAAGTCTGAAATAAGTGAACAGGTCAAAAGCAGTAATGCTGAATTAAAGTATGAGATTATGGCCAGCCAAACTAATTTTAATAAACGATTGGAGGTAATGGACGATACCTTCAAGGCTGGTTGCAATAAGTTGAAAGAGGATCTAGACAGTTTGAATTATAAAATTGATTACAATCATGAAGATATTAAGAAAAAGGTTGCTCAACAGTTTTCTGAAATGTATAAAACAGTTAAATCCGAAGTTGCTGAGGTTCGCAAAGACTTCCAAATGGAAGATGCGAAGCTGGAGCACAAGTTAACAGAAAAGATTGAGGCGGAATCTGAACTGTGCTCAGATAGATTTAAAGATGTTAATATTAAAGTAAACATATGTCAAGCAGACGTAGATGCAATCAAAACTGATACTACTCATATTGTACAAAGAGTAGATAATGTTGAAATGAAAGTAGAAAATATCAGTACTAACATTGCTAACATTGAAAGTAAAGTAGCTTCAGTAACTTCTGGTAATGGTAATATACAACAAGTTGTAGCTGCAAACGCCGCTTTTATCGGGTGTCGGCAGTTCTTGCGATTCGATCCAGATAAAAATATCCACCCGCTAGATTTCTGGAACGATTTTGAAGATGTGATTCCACCAACTTGGTCTGAACGAGAGAAAATCTCATTTATTAGAAGCCATTTAGCAGGTGACGCCATGCGTTGGTCAGCTGATGTTATGTTGAAGTGTAAAACATTAGCGGAGTTTAAAACAGCTTTCATTAATGAGTATTGGTCTAGCAATAAGCAAAATGAAGTGTTAAGAGAATTTTGGAGTGGAAAACGCTTCAATGCAGGAAAGGAATCAATTAAAGAATTTGCTAGGTCATGGATTTCACGTTTGTCACATTTGGACGAAAAGCTGAAACCTGAAATGATTACACTAGGTCTTGAAGCCAAACTGCCATGGTATTGGCAAACTGGAATTATATCTGCCCCTAGAGACAATCTTGATCGTTTCATTGAGTATCTGGAACGTGTAGAACGTGTTGCTGCCAATGAGGAGCAAGCACGTAATAACAGAAATGCCAATAACAATAATAGTAATTTTAGGAACGAGGAAAATGGCAATGTAAATATCAGAACAGTAGGTGTTCGCCATCCTAAGAGAGGTAGGAATTGGGGAAATAATTATCAGAACCAACAAGGGCGTCCAAGGGATAATAATTTTGTTCCAAATAGAAATATGCATGTAAACAACAGTACGGAAAGTAATGCTATGCCAGCTAACTATAATGAAACTAAAGGAAACGGCAGTAGGCCGAGGCAGGAAAACTAGTTCCCGTCTATGAGGACACTGGCGCTCACCAGGCGGTTACTTTTCCTAAGCCAGTAGTTAAGGGAATTGGTAAGACAGATCAGAATACTCAGACTGAACATGTGGATGAAGAGTCGGTAGCATCTAAGGATACAACAGAAATATTAGATCACTCACAGTATTTGATAGATACCGTGTTAGAAACGATTTCTAAGTGGGAAGAGAAAGAGAAGGCGCAGCAGTGTAACAATAGGGAGGAGCTACAAAATACTGAATTGACAGGTGAAGAAGCAGAAGAAATTCATGCTTATATTTACGATGAAGATGATGTGCTCTTATCTAAAGTGCCTGTGCAGGATGTTAATAATGTACTAATAAATTTAGGACAGGAGATAAGTGAGAATGTAGAGGGTAGGCTGTTGAGGGTCGATGAACCCAGTAGCTGTGACCAGTTGTCACTTGAGAAGGAAACCGACGATAATGGTGAAAGTGGTTTAGCTGTAACTAGTGTTATGCCCGGTCTGGAGACGCAGAATCGCTCAGACTGCAGTAATTTGGGTTATGTTCAGCAAACTAAATGTAATGAAGTCGTGCGGTGTTTCGATTTAAAATTAATAGACCGACTGGAAAAGGCAGCTGAAAATGTAATTCAGGAAACCCCTACACACTGTGACCTAAATGTAATGAAGACAGATGTCAATCACTTTAGTTGGAGACAAATCCAAAAGGAACTACTAGATGAATTTGAGAAACCACCTGTACTACCTAGAATAAGCCGCCCTATAATAATAGTGAATATCTTGGGTATCAATGTACGTTGTCTCTTAGACAGTGGAAGTGAGGTGAGTGCAATATCTCAGTCTTTTTTTGATGCATTACCTGGTAAAGACAAGCTTACAGTAATGAGGGTATCAGGACTAAGAATAATTGGTGCTACTGGCAAGGTGTCAAAAACGGTAAAGCAAGAAGCTTTGCTGCCCTTTAACATTAATGGTAATTTAGTTGATCATCCATGTTTAATTGTAAACAATCTCAGTATTGAGGTTTTAATTGGCATAGATTTCTTGTCAAAATATCAGAGTGTTGTGGACTTTGAAAGAAGCCAGTTAAAAATGGTCTTACCAATAACCGGAGTAATTATAGTACCTTTTAGTGATAAACATGTAGTAACTGATGATGAAACTTGGGAGCTGCCTATACGAATTCTGAAAAATAGGAGGTATTGGGACGAAGGTGTTAATCTTAGTAACAGTAAGCTGAACACAGAAAAAGAAGAAGAAGCAATTATTGTGGACAAAATAGAAGCTAAATTGCAGGAAATCGATAAGATTTCAGACAATCTAAAGGAAGAACTGAGACAGGTTCTAAAGAGGCATCATAAGGTATTTTCAGATCGACCTGGCATGGTCAAAGGTTATGAATGAATGCTGTAGGGAGGAGGTTGTTCTGTAACCTCTACACAGTGTGGCAGCTGTGCAGTCCCAGCTGTGTGAGATCTTCTTTCCATTTCAGGTCTCACTCAATCTTCATCTTTTCTATCCACCAAAGTTTCGACTCCTTCTTTGCAATACTAAAATTTTCCGTCATGACTATCAAGTCAGCATTCAGCCAATGAATGCTGTAGGGAGGAGGTTGTTCTGTAACCTCTACACAGTGTGGCAGCTGTACAGTCCCAGCTGTGTGAGATCTTCTTTCCCTTTCAGGTCTCACTCATTCTTCATCTTTCCTATCCACAAAAATTTCGACCTTTTCTTTCCAAATACTAAAATTTTCCGTCATGACTATCAAGCCAGCATTAAACCAATGAATGCTGTAGGGAGGAGGTTGTTCTGTAACCTCTATACAGTGTGGCAGCTGTGCAGTCCCAGCTGTGTGAGATCTTCTTTCCCTTTCAGGTCTCACTCATTCTTCCTCTTTCCTGTCCTCAACAATTTCCACCTCTTCTTTCATACATTAAATTTTCCGGTATGGTTATCAATACAGCATTAAACTAATGAATGCTGTAGGGAGGAGGTTGTTCTGTAACCTCTACACAGTGTGGCAGCTGTGCAGTCCCAGCTGTGTGAGATCTTCTTTCCCTTTCAGGTCTCACTCATTCTTCCTCTTTCCTGTCCTCAACAATTTCCACCTCTTCTTTCATACATTAAATTTTCCGGTATGGTTATCAATACAGCATTAAACTAATGAATGCTGTAGGGAGGAGGTTGTTCTGTAACCTCTACACAGTGTGGCAGCTGTGCAGTCCCAGCTGTGTGAGATCTTCTTTCCCTTTCAGGTCTCACTCATTCTTCCTCTTTCCTGTCCTCAACAATTTCCACCTCTTCTTTCATACATTAAATTTTCCGGTATGGTTATCAATACAGCATTAAACTAATGAATGCTGTAGGGAGGAGGTTGTTCTGTAACCTCTACACAGTGTGGCAGCTGTGCAGTCCCAGCTGTGTGAGATCTTCTTTCCCTTTCAGGTCTCACTCATTCTTCATCTTTCCTATCCACAAAAATTTCGACCTCTTCTTTCCAGACATGAAAATTTTCTGTCATGTCTATCAAGCCATGAGTTCTGTAACCATTCTATCCACCGATTAGTGAAGAAAAATACCTAATGTGACAAACCTAATAGTGACAAACAATAGAGAAGTATGATGTAATTAAGATACAATGTATTTGAGTAACAAGTATGTATAGAAATCTGGTACTATGGTAAGTACAAAGTGTTGTTTTATTGGAAATGGTCCACCAACAGTAATTTAAAAAGATATATGAATTCATATACAAGCAGGATCTGAAGTGGTAGTGAAACGTAGTGTATGCATTAGAGCTAACTAAGAAATAGTAAAAGAGGTTGCTTAGTGTTAGGAAAAATATGCAGATAAGTTGTAAGATTAAACTCACCTGGTGTAGCAAGGAAAGGCAGTGTAATAGAATTGAGCAGTGTTTGTGGTTGAGACGTGAAGGACACGTCCCTGAAGTATTTATAAGATTGGAGCTGGCCATTATTTTAGTGTAGTGTGTGACAGGATACACCTACACGTATTGAGATTATGAGTTGGAGGCGTGAATGCGACCATAGGTACCCTTATGTTAGATGAGACAGAGCAGCTCATGGTGTCCTATAGGTTTAAGGAATTTAGCATTACGCTCGTCCACAATTACTTAATGCACTTTAGTGGTAGGTCTGAGAGAGACTACCTGAGGTTTCAGCGTCCGATCGAGTGGAAATGGATTGCCACGTGAGCAAACTAATCAGCTGCAATACACTATGAATATGAAATAAATGTGCATCCTATGCTTTAAATATTAATAGAGTGAGTGTTAAATAAGTACATACACTAGCAATATAATTGAGTAACATACTGACGACGGAAAACATTAATTTTAGCTCAGCATAAATACACTTCAAAGTAAGTAATTACCTAATTGCAGATGTGGAACTAACACAACAGCAGAGGACCAATAAGTGGATTTTGTAGTCAACTAAACGTAGTGTGTTTTGAACACTCAGAACTGTACTATTACCAAAAGTTACTCACATGTACAAAGAAGCTGAGAAAACAACCACTAATCAAATATACTCATACTATCTCTAAAAATAAGGTAATCAAAGATGAGTCAGTTAAGTGCGTAATATGCAGATTTGTCAGGAATGTACCGAGCATTGGTTCAGTGTTCCGGCCCAGAAATAATAAATTGATGTTAAATAGGATTCATGATTGTATGCCTTGAGCATAGATTTTCTCTAGTACGTGACTAACGGCGTTTTGAGCCATTTGTTTACCGATTTTATGACATTTAAGTAACCGTGAGAGTAATGTTGAAAAAGTTCTGTTAACTTTGTTCCAGCAAAATATTGAAGGATAAAATGTATATATACCCATTTCATTGTGACCCACCCTTAGATATTAAGTGAACAGAGTCTGAGGCACTCTTTTTGTTTGTTCTACAGGACAAACCAGATAATGGCAGCCTGGTAGCTGCGTGAAAGTGTGGAGTGACTTGGACACAACTCACAGTGACCCCTCCCCTTTTCCCCATGTAATTTAGAGAGAACGTGAAGGACGCACACCATAGCAACTTCCCCTACTCTACCCTTGTGAATGGAAGTGTAGGACGCCAGCCAAAGCGGCTACAACCACGTGTGTAAAAATTATTTGTGAACTTTTCTTTCAGGTTTAGAAAAGACTGCTAAGAGATAATCATCTGTTTATGTATCATGTTATTTTCTTTGAATTTGTGTATGTAAAAATGTATTTAATGTATTTAATGGATCTAAGATTTTCATAATTTTTCAATTCGTATGTGTTTGTTTGTCTAAGGCAATATGTATGTCAAAATATTTCATTGACTTTGCTTAAAATTTTGAGTAATGACATTGTTTAAAAGGCATTGAACATGCCCACAATTTAAATAATTAATGTAGGTAATCAGTTTTCTTTAATGTTTATACATGTTTATATTTCAATTTTGATTTTTTTATAGGGAGTTAAACTGTACTCTTGCGTCTCTTTTGGTAATTAAATTTTTTTTCATTCATTAACATTCATAAACAAAAAATTTAAGTAGAGGGTGATGTAGGGAAGCAGCCTACTCACGCTGTAGTAAATTCACATCAGTTCCATTGTGTGCCAGCCAGTCTGCTGTAACTAGCTCTGACGTCATAAATGTTGCGCAATATCTTAAAAATCAAGCAAATGACTTTAAACTTTTCTAGCATGTCAGGAATAATACTAAATTAATGTGTGTTAAATATCAGTTCGATAACTTCAGCCATTTTTGAAATTTGGACGTTTTTCTGAAAAAATCATTGGCGCAACAGAAAAGAGCTAGAGACTTCAAAATTTATATTTAGATTTATCTTTCATAATGATTTAATAAAAACAGTACTTTGGATTTCACAGATTAAGACTTTAGTGGAAATTCATGATTTTCTGGTTTTCGTCTCAAAACTGAAGGAAGCAAGATAGATTAAGTAGGCTAATAAATAAGGCTAGGATGTTTAGATTTAAATAGGTTGGAGGTCCGCTATGACTATGAAGATGTGAAAAGTTTCTTTTGAATACCTATAAAATTATAGCGATAGCGGATCTCAAAAGGGCCAGTTCAGAGCTCATCTGCTGCGTGCAACGTAATTTAATTAATTCTCTCGCCCAAAATAGTTAACTTAGCCACGTCAAAATTTTATTATCAATACTTACCTGCGTACTGAATGCACGTTTAAATTAAGAGCTTCATCGGCCATCAGCAAAAGAAGCTATAAATTATTATGTAACTTGAAGTGGTGCGTTACTAGCCCAGTGGCTAGTCGGGAGAGCCGATCTGATCAGGCGTTCTCTTAGCCGTCCGCACCGCGGCTATATATATAAGAGCGCTGCGCGAGGAAGGAAGGCCCCAGTTCTCTCCAGACGCTGAATAGCACGTCAGCTGTGTCGGGAGTCGCTTCGCTCGGAAGCACTGCTACAAACAGCCTCGGGTGCCGTATTAAGTTACTAGAGATACGCGGAACCGTGAAAGCATTTCAAGTAAAGGATTAATTCTGAGATGATTTGCATTATCTAGCTTCAGTTTGCGTATTGTCGTATTTTCACGTGCCGTCGCGGGACAGACATTCTACCAATTATTATAGCGTGGCGTTTGATGAAATATTCTCATCAAATCTTGGCGAGCATTCTTTTAACATTTAATTCGGACATTTATAGTTGCATGAGCGCATTAGACTCTGAACTGCTCTGTTAGTTAGGTTGTAGGGATACTTGTGTTTGTTATCAGTGAATTTCAGAATATACTCAACTATTTTGGAAAATCGTTTTGATTAGAAATCCCAAACAATCTCCTAATTCCTCAGAGCTATAAGCTGCAGCTATAATGGTATTCTCAGATGAAGTGGGCACTAGGAACTCTCTTTACAGGCTCCACGTTTTATTAAATCACTTTCTGGGTGCTAAAACGTAAATAGAGAGTCAGTGTTGAGAACGGCGAAAGACAGCATTAACAACATTTTAAAAGCCTGAAACTGATTCAAACATTTTGAATTGCAAGCATTTATACAGCAAAATTTTAATTTCACAAGTTACTCGCCGCCCCACACACTGTTGGAGCGTCCAGGTGGCATGCATACGACTGCACTCCGGACGTTCCGTTTTGTGAAGACGCGTCGGAGGCACACAAACAGCATGTCTCCGACAATAAAGACCACTCTGCCGAAGTCCTCTGTACTCAGATTGCCTCGATACACCAAGTCCAATGAATGCTGCCACGTCAGATGCCAGTTGCCGCACAGTACTAAGACTGTACCGTCAAGCCCTTAAAGCCAAATAACGGTCCTCTCTTTCTGATGTCATAATGGTCGGCTCTACCCTGGTCTTTGGGATACATTTCGGTCTGTTTAAACTGTCGCCACATCCGAGAAACAACAGAACGATTCACATTACGCCATCAGGCCACATCAGTTTGCGACTTCCATTATTCCTATGGCCCTCCACAGCAGGGTGTCTGGTAGGCGTCCTCTCTGTGCCATACTGCGCCGTCTGTGGTTGTGTACAGAACAATTGTGGATGAGAGTGTAAGGTGTCAGGCAAATCCAACACCTTCCATGAAAGCCCTGACATGATAAGCAAATCCAGCAGTATGTCACATAGCTCCGAATAAATCGTGACATTAAATTAACCAAAGTAATACGAGTAACGAGTGAGCAAATGGAATACCACAGACTAACACAAGAGTGCCTAAATGCATGTCATACCTTCCCACCGTGAGACAGACGCAGTTCCGAGGGGAGAAACGAGAACAGAAGCCGAGAGCAGAACCGTGTTAAGCGAGAAGGCCCTACGATAAGGGACGGACACCCACGTCGCCAGCTAACCGCTAGGACCACCCCAGCCGCAAGTTTTAGCGTGAGACTTTTTCGCGTCTGTGTTACGTCAGGACCACCTCCCAGCCCATGTTAAAAGCTAGAGCCCTCCAGAAAAACAGTATAGATCTTACAATAACACAAAAAGGGCCACCCCCAGCCGCAAGTTTTAGCGTGAGACTTTTTCGCGTCTCTGTTACGTTGCAAACTTTAAAAACATTGCCCGACCACGAAAAGTATAACGTTTCTCATTGGATGGACAGAATTTTTGTAGGCGGAGCTTAAGGTTAACATTGAGACCCTGATTGGTCAGATGAAAACACAGCCAGATAGTTTTTTTAAACCAACTTCGGTAAATTGTAGTATGGAGAAGTTAGGAGAGAGTTGCTTCCGAGACAGCGAGGTGAGCGGAGCTGTGCTGCCCGCTACCCCCTGACGAACACCGACAAGGTAATGAACGCACGTGATGCCGCATAACAGCGCATAAAGCTTCACTCAGAACTGCAGAAGTCTCATCTGTTACACCCCCTTTTTTGCGTAATACTAGCGTCGATCGTCAATTAAAGCTCATGGTGTTCACATTTGCCACTTGAAGTAAAAATCTGAAACGTGATGATTTTTCTGTTATATAGTTATTGAGAAGCCATATCAGCCACTGTAATTTACGACAAGTTAGATAAGTAATTAAAGATAATTGAGGGTCACTGTAGACCATTTTGACAGTTTTCTCTTTTGTGAAACTTAATTTAAACCTAGATTATAGATGTGATATGGCATAGGTCATCCTTCGATCCATTGTAGAACTTGGAAACCCACTCAGGGAATATTCGTTCACATTTTTGTTGAACGCAGTCGGTTTTTACCATCCTGTATTAAAACATTTCCTTTTATCAATAGTGCAATTTATAAACAATGTTTTGTGAGTAGAATAAAATTTCCAATGGTAAACTTAACTGATTTTTCGACGTTATTTTACCAGCTAACTAAAAATAGGAAAGCCTTGAACCCCTTCCACTAAATTTAGTTAGTATTAAGATTCTTTTACAGGGAGTGCAGTGGAGCTGACGCTGAAATCATTAAGTATTTGATTATATCATCGCTAGTCTCACTGAACTCTTCTGAACTCTACATGTCATGTGTGGTCTGGCGTCTCCTTACCAGCAACAGGTCCCTGGTTCAAACTAGTCAATTCCCTAAAAACACGCTCAGAGCGTCGTCGCGCGAAAGTGGTAGGGAGACACGAATATAGAACAGACAGACACCCCGCAGAATGTTAGAAGGGACTACCCGGCAAACACTACGTACCCTGACGTCATCCCTGTCGTGGCTGTCCGTTGACTGGAATGCCACCTTCCGTGCAGAACAAGATCGTACGGACATCTGTTGACAGTCTGGGTGATTACACGGTATATTAGACACAAAACGGGGAAATAGTGGTTTGCTGCTTTAATTTTGGACACCAGTGTAGTAGCTCCTTAGTTGGCCCATGAGGATGAGTGCATCCAGTCCTCCAACCAAGGAAAAATCCCTGGCAGTACCGGGAATCGAACCAGGGTTCTCTGCATGGCAATCAGCAGCTCAGTACGGCTCGTATAATAATGCCAATACATCTCTGATAGTCTTCGTGTACGATGCGTACTCAAAGACCGGGCTGAAGAAATGAATTTCAGCAAGTACGTCAAGTGTGTCATCGCAAAGAAGCAAACATGGATCTAAGGTGTGTGTTCGACATTGTTGAAATGTGTCTCCGTTAGTCACTTGTTATTTATAGACAGATGTTCTGCAGATTATTTGAACGATTCTTTTATTGAAATGATACGGAACTAGTCAGTTTACAAGACATACAGAGGGTTATTCAGCTGCCCTTACTTATGGATTTTATGAAACCCACAATGCCTTCAAATACCATGAGCAAGATTTACATATTCTCTGTCTCATATGCGCAAATTATTAGTCCTACCGAAAAAATTAGCAGGACATCTTTGAAGGAAATTTGATGTAGTAAAATTTTGTATCGGTATACGTTTCCAGTAGAGGCCCTAGTTTTCGAGTTATTCAAGAATAACGTACAAAAGTGACCTTCAAACGCTCCCAGCAAAAATTTATTCTAGTACAAAATTTAGGTACGTTAGATTTCCTACATAAAGATCCTGCTCTTTTTTTATGTAGAACTACTTGTTTGAGTGCAGTGTGCGAGAGAATATGAAAATCTTGTGTATGGTATTGAAGGTGTCGTGGACTGTATAAAATCCACTGCAGGGGCAGATGAATCATCTTGTATACGTGAATAGTGTTAACATTAATGAACATAATATTCCTTTGTCCTACTCATCTACTACGCTTAATAGATAGGTTCTTTTACAGGTTATCAGTTTTTAAATAAAAATCGGTCCACTGAACAGGAGTCATCTAGTAGAAATGATTTTAGGTTAGATTTAAAAATTTTTTGTTGGTACGTATTGAACGGCCTGTCAAAGATTGTACGTTATTGGGCAAGTAACAATTTTTGTTGTTGTTGTTGCGTAAAACGCCCTTCTGAGGCACTAACAGTTTTAATAATGGGTAATAAATGTATTTTTTTCCTCCTTGTCGTAAGTATGAACCTGTGACTTACCATCAGGATCTCTTGCCGAAATAAGTGACTCCTTCTCTCTGAATAAAGTAGTAGTGGTACTGGAGAGTGGAACACGTGTGTTCCAGTGTTTGACTATAAACAATAACCACATGCTCAGAGTTCCTGCACTTACACTGTTTAATGTGTTAAGTTTAGAACAAAGGTTTGGCACGTCAGAGACCAACACATTTTAGAGCCTTCGGCGGGCATATGAAAGCCGTCTGGTCTCCGCTATCAACTTTGTGCGTCACCAAAATATCTAAATCTTTTATGTGGACAAACTGTGACAAAATGTCTCGTCAGGTCACACAAGGCCAATTAAAACAGTTTTTACTGTTCTTCTTATTATTTTCATAAATGTCTTCTGGACGCATGAACGCGTTACGTTATTAATCGTTCCACAGCTTCTATCACTGTTGCAAATACTATTCTTCAGGTCTATAATGTATACTGTAGGTCTAGCAGACCTGCTGCTCCATATATATTACTGCTTCTCCCTCCCCTTGTTATATCATAACAATGATGCAATGGTGCTACGTTACGTGACGGTATTTTCTTTGCAGGAAGTGGTGCTAGACCTTCTGAAAGAGGCGATGCTTCAGAAGGTGGGCACCTCAAAGGGATTCCTGATCGACGGCTATCCCCGTGAGCTGTCGCAGGGCAAGACGTTTGAGGAACAGGTGAGTAACATCACGCTACTAATTCGTAGTTAATGCACAATGATCGTCCCTTCCAAAAAGACGTCTCTAAAACCACTATGACAACCCTTAGAAGGAAGTAAACTTTGAGGACCTCCTAGAGATTACGTAAGATTATCTAATTATATGTGGTCTGAGGCTTTTCCGGCGTATATGCTTTAGAAATTCGCGTAACAGACAACTTCGTCAAGCAGGGACACTGGTTAAAACTCAGTAAGGCCTGAGAATCAATATTAAGCTCTATCAAGGAGCAACGGTTCAGTCGAACACAAGATCATTCTGCACGGCCGCCGAAGAGATACTGCGTCCCTGTCCACAGTCGCCACCTACCTCAGCTCCGCTTCCCCGACCAACGGACACGACGCGCTCCGTCGGCGCACGGAATCACACCAGGACCCTCGAGGGATAAATAGTAATGTCGGAGAGTGGACGGTACCACCTATTCGCCGAAATATCGTGGGCATTCGACGATAGTATCTGGCTGGACACCCGAGAACCGTTCAAACATTATTTAATCATACTAAAGCATTTTGGTGTTGACCGTGTTCGTGCTTTTTACCATTTACAGTAGCGTCAGTGACTTCGGTTTTTTTAATTTTTTATTTTTCTGTTTGACTCTGCACTAAGAATGTCAACCATTTGTATGAATCCCCACGATGTCTAATTGATACTGATAATCAATACAGATTTATTTCATCATAAGTTGTTCAAGGTTCTTAAAAATTATTTTCTTCAAATATTTACCACCTGGAAATAAAACAGGGCGTATCAAAAAGAATCATAAGATTTGCCACGTCTGTATTTCAGAAATTAATAAACATATGGCTTGGTTCAAATGGCTCTAAGCACTATGGGACTTAACTGCTGTTGTCATCAGTCCCCTAGAACTTAGAACTACTTAAAACTAACTAACCTAAGGACATCGCACACACCCATGCCCAAGGCAGGACTCGAACCTGCACCGTAGCGGTCACGCGGCTCCAGACTGTAGTGCCTAGAACCGCACGGCCACTCCGGCCGGCAATAAACATATACAATGAATTTTGTTTTTTGGTGAATGGGAAACTCAAAATATCTTTTTATAGATGTTCAATATCCCCCCCTCCCCTTGAGTTGCACGGCATATGTCAGTGCGGTATTCATATTGTTCCCACACTGCAGCGAGCATGTCTTGAGTTACAGGTTGTACAGCTGCTGTTATGCGACGTTTCAGTTTAATCATTGTCGTTGGTAACGGAGGCACATAAACAGTCTTTTATAAACTTCCACAACAAATAATCACATACAGTCAGGTCCGGTGACCTTGGAAGACAGTAAAATAAGGCTAAATCATTTGGTCCGGTGCGACCAATCCATCGTTCAGTAACCCTTTGATTTAAAAATTCCCGCACTTCCAGATGCCACTGAGGCGGTGCCCCCTTCTGGTAAATGAAGTCGTTCGAATTAATCTCCAACTGTGGGAAAAGAAAGTTCTGAAGCATATCGAGATATGTCTTCCTGTAACAGTGCTCTCGGCAAAGAAAAATGGACCGTACACCTTTTCCTGTGAAACTGCACAAAACACATTACATTTTGGAGAGTCCATCTCATGTTGTACAACTTCATCTGGTTGTTCCATATCCCATATTGTCATGTTATGATGGTTCAACTTTCCATTTAAACGGTGTGTTGCCTCGTCACTAAACACAGAGCGTGGAAGAAAACTGTCATCCTCCATGTTGGCAATAACTAAATTACAGGACTCCACACGTTGTTGTTTGTTACCTTCACGAAGAGCTTTCAGTAGCTGGGTTTGTATGGTTTCATATACACTCCTGGAAATTGAAATAAGAACACCGTGAATTCATTGTCCCAGGAAGGGGAAACTTTATTGACACATTCCTGGGGTCAGATACATCACATGATCACACTGACAGAACCACAGGCACATAGACACAGGCAACAGAGCATGCACAATGTCGGCACTAGTACAGTGTATATCCACCTTTCGCAGCAATGCAGGCTGCTATTCTCCCATGGAGACGATCGTAGAGATGCTGGATGTAGTCCTGGGGAACGGCATGCCATGCCATTTCCACCTGGCGCCTCAGTTGGACCAGCGTTCGTGCTGTACGTGCAGACCGCGTGAGACGACGCTTCATCCAGTCCCAAACATGCTCAATGGGGGACAGATCCGGAGATCTTGCTGGCCAGGGTAGTTGACTTACACCTTCCAGAGCACGTTGGGTGGCACGGGATACATGCGGACGTGCATTGTCCTGTTGGAACAGCAAGTTCCCTTGCCGGTCTAGGAATGGTAGAACGATGGGTTCGATGACGGTTTGGATGTACCGTGCACTATTCAGTGTCCCCTCGACGATCACCAGTGGTGTACGGCTCCCCATACCATGATGCCGGGTATTGGCCCTGTGTGCCTCGGTCGTATGCAGTCCTGATTGTGGCGCTCACCTGCACGGCGCCAAACACGCATACGACCATCATTGGCACCAAGGCAGAAGCGACTCTCATCGCTGAAGACGACACGTCTCCATTCGTCCCTCCATTCACGCCAGTCGCGACACCACTGGAGGCGGGCTGCACGATGTTGGGGCGTGAGCGGAAGACGGCCTAACGGTGTGCGGGACCGTAGCCCAGCTTCATAGAGACGGTTGCGAATGGTCCTCGCCGATACCCCAGGAGCAACAGTGTCCCTAATTTGCTGGGAAGTGGCGGTGCGGTCCCCTACGGCACTGCGTAGGATCCTACGGTCTTGGCGTGCATCCGTGCGTCGCTGCGGTCCGGTCCCAGGTCGACGGGCACGTGCACCTTCCGCCGACCACTGGCGACAACATCGATGTACTGTGGAGACCTCACGCCCCACGTGTTGAGCAATTCGGCGGTACGTCCACCCGGCCTCCCGCATGCCCACTATACGCCCTCGCTCAAAGTCCGTCAACTGCACATACGGTTCACGTCCACGCTGTCGCGGCATGCTACCAGTGTTAAAGACTGCGATGGAGCTCCGTATGCCACGGCAAACTGGCTGACACTGACGGCGGCGGTGCACAAATGCTGCGCAGCTAGCGCCATTCGACGGCCAACACCGCGGTTCCTGGTGTGTCCGCTGTGCCGTGCGTGTGATCATTGCTTGTACAGCCCTCTCGCAGTGTCCGGAGCAAGTATGGTGGGTCTGACACACCGGTGTCAATGTGTTCTTTTTTCCATTTCCAGGAGTGTATAAACGTCGACGCAACACATGGCAGACGGACATCGGGGGCTAGTTGAGCTGTCAAGCTGCATAGCGAACGGATTTCTGCGGACTCCTTGTGAAACTATGACTGATGCGTTCGACGTCTGTGTCAGATACACGAGGACGGTCCGGCGATTTGCCTTTACACAAACAATGCGTTTCTCGGAATTGTTAATACCATCGTATAATGTTCTATGCTGTGGGAGGATCCACATCATACCTAATCCGAAAGTCATGCTGAACAGTTATTACTGGCCCGCATTGCGCAAAACGTAGAACACAAAACGGTTTCTGCTGTCCCGACACCATTTTTACTAGAACTTAAGTTGGCACGCACACTGATACTTCATAACAGGAACTATGTAAAACTCGAGAGTTTGCTCTTTCAAACAGTACGTTATCCACCCACATATCTCAAATAATATAATAGTTATGATTTTTAAATCGGATGAGCCTTTTTGATACACACTGTATATTACTAACTTACACAGTGCCGTATTTACCAATTATACTTGGTGTCACATATAAAATTGTGGCAGGAAAAGAACCCCCTACCACCGAAAGTAGAAGCTGTTATGAGGTGGCTTGCTTGTATGCAGCTACTACACAGCATTATCGCACGGCTAAAATGTTTAGATAGATTACAGCAATAATAATGGAAGCACAGCTTATCAACTGTTTACTATAATTTGTTTAATGCAATTATACATTAAGTAACTTACGTGTGAAGGAAATGGGTGGGACTATAGTTAACTGTTCACATGCAATGATATATATGAACACTGATCTAGTCCTGAATCCAGCGAACGATGACTAATAGAGCATCCAGCTGGAGTCTTCTTGGCGGCAAGTAGTTAGTTCTGATACTGCCCAAACAACTGTTGAGTGGAGCCAGGCCTCTGCTTACATGCATTTAGAGCGGTTGAATGTTTACTTGGGAAATTCTTCTTTTGTGTGCGCCTTCTTTGACATCTGACCAGAACTATGTTGCGTCTCTCAAGAGGCTGAACATATTCGTGGCGCCCTCTCTGTACGGCTAGGTTTCGTCTCTTCTGAGGGACGCAGTATACATAAAAATGCTAACGTTATGACTAAGTGTAAATGTGGGTATTCAACACGTTGTCTTTAGAGAAAAGAAGGCACATCGTATCTTTCAACTAGTGAGAGTACTAGACTCGCTTTCGGGTCAATGGAAGCACTCTGAATGTAAATAATATGCAGGGATACTCTTTCATATTTTCTATAATAATTTCCACAGCTTTTAAAAGTTTGTTTTCGATAGGCACTGAGAAAAATTTTCCGTCAGGATCCGTCGGACCGATCATTGAAGATTTATACATAAGAGAATTTATCATGCATTTCAGCCTCAGATCACATAAATGGCATTGTTACCAATTTCGACTAGCTTATGAGTCATCAGCAGATGATTTGAAAGTGTTACACAGTAACTCATCAAAGTACAATTACTTGCTAATAAGTGCAAGGCGATAATGATGCCATATATTTGACCTGAAGCTGAAATAGAGTGGATGAAAAAAATCGTGGAGCACGCAGAAGAGGAGGAGGAAACAAGATGAAACTTCACGGGTGTAGGGTGATATTATTTCAGTGACTACAACATCGAATAAAATTTAAAAAGAACGTCGCAGGTGGCTCAGCTAAAAAGTGTGACGTTTCACCTTCTTTGGACAGGATGCATGCACTGATTCGTTTTTATCCTCTCCTGAGACAAGCTGCCCCAAAACTGTTGTACTGGTCCTTGATATCCTAGAGACAGGCCCGGGGACGGGGCTGAGGTTGGAGCTGGTGGCTGCTGCTAGTCTTCAATCAATGGTGCAGGATGACGCAGAAAGTTGCAGTGACTCCATTACTTGTTCTCGGATGGCAGAGCAGATTCAAAGGGATTACTATGTGCTTGGTACGCAGTATGGCGATCCTCCATCGTATTGGTCAAAGGTGGTCAACCGGAACCTTTCCCTCACGTTCCCCTGTTGTCCAACATTGGGACACTGTCACAGTCCAATGGCACGCAGATTTGCATATTCCACGATTCGACCAGCCGTCAAAATGGAGACCCACAATGGCGCCCCTCTCAAAGTCTGTACGGTGCTGATAACCTTATCTCATACGATTACGGGGCATCTCCGCGTCCTTCACAGTGATCACTCCTTGCCTAACATTGATGATGCCCTTTATATCCCCTATCAGATCTGGTAACAACACCAAACATGGGCAACAATAACACAGTCTGGTAGCCATTCCATCTGCCACAGAGAATTGCAACTCTAATCATCACCATATCCACCGATGGTGGGTGTGTTGTACGAAGTTACATTAACATCAGACACTGTCTTCTGGATTGCTTCACTTTGTCAGGCAGTTTGTACGATAAAAAATCGTTGTAATGTCTAGTCTGTGTAAATTTACGTGTTACATTGATAACTATGTTTAAAGATCAAGGAAGGGCATGGGAAGGGGCTGAGTGCTAAGGTTGTCGGCCACACTGCAGTATGGTTCTTACGAGAACAGGAATGCTTTTCCATACTAAGTGTCCACTGTGCTCAAATGTACATTTGAAGTCTCCGATGAAAATCAGTTGCATTAATGTTTCAGCAGTAACTACTACTGCGTTAACTAGTATTTCTGCGAACTTCAGATTCGCCTCAATATTGTCTATATTTCCAGCAGCACCGTGTTCCATCCAATTACGAAGACACTCGTGCACCGATTTTGATAACTGTTCGTCACACAACCGTTCCGCATGATATCTGTAGTTTCACCGATATTGCAGGAATATGTTATTTGGCCTTTAGATACGAGTATCTTCCCTAAAAACCGTTACTTTTTCTGTCTTTCTAGTCGCCCCTATAACTTAAAGAAAAACTTGCGTCTCCGGAGCTTGGCTTCTACTTTTGTTGTTGCTAGTAGTTCCATACACACTTGTTTATGGCCGACCGCTGTGAACGAGCGGCCCTAGGCGCTTCAGTGTGGAACCGCACGACCGCTACGGTCGCAGGTTCGAATCCTGCCTCGGGCATGGGTGTGTGTAATGTCCCTAGGTTAGTTAGGTTTAAGTAGTTCTAAGTTCTAGGGGACTGATGACGTCAGATGTCTAAATTCTAGGGGACTGATGACCTCAGATGTTAAGTTCTATTGTGCTCAGAGCCATTTGAACCATTTGAACCTGTTTCTGCCGCCGTAGTCTTGCAGGAGGTTTGCATCGTTTTCTTTCTTACCATGTTTCTTAGAATTGCAACATTCATTCTCTTAATTTTATTTCACTTTAATCGATTTCTGTGATGGGTAGAGTGTAAACCGAGGAGGTATACATGTTGACTTGTTTGACAGATTGTTAATAAACAACCAGTAACAGGCGTTTCATTGACCGCAAATTGACAACGATTCTGTCTGCAAGTACAGTTTCGGAGTTATGTTATTGCACTATTTTTCTCTTCATTTTGAGGGTTTCAAACTATGTAGTCAATAACATGTGTTGTAACGAACTGATTTTAAATTTGAAACGTTGATAAAGAATATGTTTAGTATATATCGATGGTGTGCTGTTCCTACAACTTCATTTTATGACTGATAAAACTTGACTGATATTGTTAATTTCCTTAATATCTCCAGGTTCGGTTCATTTGGGGAAGAATATGGTAAAGAAAGGTAAATTCTTTCCTGTAGTCACTTTGAGAAATTGTCGTAAAATTCAGTTACTGAATTTCTCTATCGCCCAGACAATCAGCGATGTTGCTTAAAAAGGATGGGTACTGCGTTAGCAGTTCCGCTTCAGATTAATATTTTTCGACATTAATATTTCATATGATTATTTTTCAGATACTTGGACTGTGTATTTTTCATCCACATACCGTTTGTAGCTCTACCCGACTCTCGAAGTACCAAGATGTTCTTTTATAAACACACCTCATCAAAGTATTACAAAAACAAACCTATACTTTTGGCTCCTCATAGTTTTCAAAATTAAATAATTTTTGATATGCATCTAATCATTTGATTAAAAGTCCATAAGAGGCACAACTGAGGTAATCTTCTTCTTGATTGTATGCGGTAGTATGTAACACTGAATGAATACCAGTTGTCGCACAAACTTTCACATCGTTTACTTCTACCGTTGACACACAGTGGTAGACTAATAAAATGTAACTCGTTCCATAAAAATGAACGCGATTCTACAGAGGCCAAGAAGAAAAGGAAACATTTTAAAACATATGATACCGAACATTCATTTATTCATTTCGTTACTAGATCATAACCGTCGCAGCAATTGTAGAATCGCTTCGCGCGTGTTATTGCGGAGGATGCCTGTCAACCATATCGGTATTGTGCCTGGCGACGTAATACTCGTAAAACCAGTGCCGCGCGAAGTGTAGCCGTCAGCGCTCGGCAAAGATGCGCGACGTACTAGTAACGAGCAAAAACAAATCAAAAGCGTTGTAGTTTACATTAAACAAAAATATTATCACAATAAACTCTCTAGATTAGTTATTTGCAATACCACACATCGTCTGATGCTGCACAGCTTCTGTATTACTACAGACTATGTGTGTCGCACCAAACCTATTGCTATTCGTATTACTGTGTCGTATACAGTGAGGGGAATGGGAGGACAGGAACCACCCTCCACCCTCGGCCCTCCCCAGGAGAAAAATAACGTTATGGTATTCACCAGCTTAACTCACATCTTGCTCTTTCATACAGACGGACCGATCAGTTCAGTGACAGACTGAAGAAAGATAGATTTTTTGACGCATTTACAAGAGATTAAATTATTCCTCTTTTACCCCTAATTTTTAGCACTTGGCTCATAAGAATCCTAGCAAATGCTTTGATCAAAGGTACAAATTGATATAGGCGCCGCAGTTCTACCCCCTACTTTCTTTCTCCAGTGACCTATTTCGTGGCGAAACAGCACAGGATTACCGTTTCACATATACATCTATACTGCAAGTGTCACCTTTTGGTGTGTGGCGGAAAGTACATCTGGACCACTGTCACTCACCCCTTGCGGAATCCACTATCCTTGTAGACAGATCTTTTCGATTAACGGGCCAGAAGTACCTAAGCCGGTTAAGCTAATATTTGGAGCCAATTCTGAAATTACTACTGTTTTATGGCTGCTGTTACTATAAATTCTTTAGTATTGGAATCGCTATGACTGATTCGCAGTTTTCATTTATTCTCATCACTGACTAAAGAAATTTAAAAATGTGTGCTTTGCATTTTCATCTGCATGTGAAAATTAATGTTCCTCATCAAGCTTACACGCTCCAGCAGTTTATTATTCCTTTTATTTTGTATGCAACTTTCGCTTAGTTCAGCCCCTAGTTCTCGCATTATCGATGCAAAAGATAACTAGTACCGGGACGTCTGATATGTCGTGTACAGTTTCGGCGGGCTCCGTGCGTTAAAGTGTTTACAGAACTCAAATCAAATTGCTGGGATGAAACTTAAAATTGTGATAACCGTAGTGGTACATCCATGGTGAGGTATAATAAAGGTATAGTAAGGAATTACGATACTACTTTATTTGCGTTTTTTTCCTTTATTGTTGTTTTATACCTTTACAAAAGGTAGGCCAGCAGCAGCCTATCCACGCCGCTCTTCGGCCACAGAAAAAAACATACAAGAAACATGAAGATATGAAAACAGATGTACAAGTAGGATAAAACAGGAGACAGACAAATGAAAAAGAAAGTAAGTCGTTCGCGGAAGGCACTGGTCGCACAGGGAAGGTCAGCTCAGTACACAAGCGTAGACGGACGGTTGAACACGTGAACGTCGGAGCAATGAAGAAGAAACACCGTTGCACTAAGACGAAGAGAAACACTAACACAATGACGGCGATCTTCAGTGCACTATAAACACACTGTTACACGAAAAAAGGGGGGGGGAGGGGGCTGCCACAGGGAAATACGGGAGGGTAGGGGGAAAGGGGGGGAAGGATGCCAGGTGGAGAGAAGATGGGAAAGAGAGGGGAGAGGCTATGGGCTGGTGGAAGCCTGGGGAGGGGAGAGGAGAGGAAGAGAGGAGGGAGGAAGTGAGGAGGGAGAGAAGGGAAAGAGGTTGCCCTGGAGGAAAAACACAGGAGGAGGAAGGAGAGGATTAAATCTAGTAGGAGGGGTAGATGGAGGGGACGAAGGTATCATCCAGGAGGGGAAGTTTGCGGAAGCCACCTTGGGCAAGGGTATGAAGTGTGGTAAGATGGAGAAGGGTGGGATGCAGGTGTACAGGCGCGGCAGCGGACGGGAGTGGGAAAGGATGAGAGACAAGCGGGTGAGGTGGATCAATTTTACGGGAGGTGTAAAGGATCTGCACCAAGTCAAGGAAGAGGAGGAGGTGTGGGAAAGAAATTAAGTTGTAGGGGATCCACGTTTGGGATGGGAGGCAGATGCGATAGGCGAGGCAGAGCGCATGGCGTTCCAGGATTTGAAGGGACTTGCAGAAGGAAGGAGGGGCGGAGGTGGGCATAACAGAGGATTTACTTGCGTTGGAATCTTTACTCTTCATAGTGAAGTCAAAAAAATTCCTGGAGCGGCTGCACAGTGCTTCTTTGTTTTTGCAGGACCTTAGAGAAATACCATGTCTTGAAGACTGCATTACTTTTCATTCCGTAGTACTGCATCTCGCGTACCTGTCTTGAAATACGCATGATTTCCGCCGAGGTTATAACATATGATCGAAATCATCCGGACACGCCTGTGTAATGCGGAATTGGCCACCAGATGTCACGGGGGGCAGATCCGCCAGTATAAAATGAGGTGAGAAGTACTGTATTGTGTTGTCAGTTGAGAAGAGAAGCAGTGGCAGTAGCATAGGTCAGTCAGGAGAGCTCGCTTACTAAGAACGTGGGCTGGTCATTGGATGTCACCTCAGTAACAAATCCATAACGAAAATAAAGCTGTCCAAGTAGGCTATAGTGATTGTGACGTAGAAACGTGAAATAACAACCAAAGCTAAACCAAGATCATCCAGACTTCTTGAATTGCCTGACAGGCACTGTACAGCATTGCATGAGATCAGTGGAAGGAATCACTCGTGAGTTCCAATGTGCTACCGGCAGTCCAGCTAGCGGAATGACCGATCGTAGGGAGACAAGACGAATGGAGTACCATGATAAAACAGCACTATGATAAAACAGTGCTATTCTACTCCGGCACAGTGACCATGGTTACGTATCCGTTTATGTTCACATGTGTGTTTCTAAAGGAATAATCTGAGAATTTATTCGTTTACATTAAAACACACTACATCAGTAGCGTGTGGATAAGCTGAGAATTTGGGTCAGACGGGAGGGGTACTAGGGTTGCGATTGCCATTGTGTCCGGTTGGCGTAGTGGTCACAGCAATTTCCTAGTAAGCAGAAAACCCGGGTTCGAAGTAATACATTTCTGTAGCTAGTGCTAAGTGACGCTTAAGGTGGTGTAAAGAACGACGCCATTGTACAGCGAATGATTCACGAGTGATTTAGAGTGATGAATCGCGCTGTCCCCTTTGGTAACCCGATGGAAGAGTTTGAGATTGGCGAATGCCTGGACAACGGTACATGCCTCATCTGTATTGTCTACACTCTACAGTGAATTACGGAGGATTTTGTGTTACGGTATGGGGATGTTTTTCGTGGTTAGGCTGTTCACGTTGTACTTGCACAGTGGATTGACTTCGAGCAAATTCCAAACCGTAGAATGGTTTCTCTGTGGTGAAGTCGCTATATTGCTTCATACAAACAACAGCTCAGCTGCATCAAAACTTTGAGCTTTCCTTTATTCAGTGACATGCACAATGTGTTTTCCTGTAATAAACAGAAATCTGCTCTTTTTTTAATCATCCGGTATATCGCCAGTGTTTTATCTCTTTCCATCTACTGAAGATAAAATCTGCTTGTCGTGAATCAAATAAAGGAAATGCATGACTTCTGTTCACTCCTCATAAAATCGATTCGTTCTTATTAACCAAAATTTCTGAAAGCAAGCAGAAACCTGATAGTCCAAGTACGGCTCATAAATGATTAAGCGTTTACAAGGGAGTGTGTATCGATTCTGAAAGAAGAAGTCAGGTAGCTATAACAACATTTAAAGACTTGATGTTGGAGTGTTTACATGATCGACTAGAAGTGATATTGCGAAATCTGTTTACGGAAACAGGATTCAAATGGTTCAAATGGCTCTGAGCACTAAGGGACTCAACTGCTGTGGTCATAAGTCCCCTAGAACTTAGAACTACTTAAACCTAACTAACCTAAGGACAGCACACAACACCCAGCCATCACGAGGCAGAGAAAATCCCTGACCCCGCCGGGAATCGAACCCGGGAACCCGGGCGTGGGAAGCGAGAACGCTACCGCACGACCACGAGATGCGGGCGAAAACAGGATTGAGAAAACCCATGTAAAGTTAATATAAGAAAATGTAAAAGACATGTCCGAACGAACAGACACCGTATAGATATAATTAAGGCAAAGATGACCAATGATCTCTTCAGTGCGGATGCACACACCATGCTCGAACTCTTACGGGAATCGGTGAAATGCCGCGAGTAATGACGATAATGGGCAAGGGGCACTACATCAGTAGTGTGTGGATAAGCTGAGAATCGGGGTCTGACGGGAGGGGTACTAGGGTAGCCCATGGAGTTGCGATTGTCGTAATGGTCACAGCAATTTCCTAGTAAGCAGAAAACCCGGGTTCGAATACCGAGCCGGTACTAATTTTCAAATTTCCCCATTGACTTATATCAATGTCCACTAGCAGCCAATACCTGTAATTCATTGTATCTTCAAATCTATCTTCTCCATGTCGTTCTATTCTACCACGGCACAGTATCCATGGTTACGTATCCGTTTATGTTCACACGTATGTTTCTAAAGGAATAATCTGAGAATTCATTCGTTTACAATTTTTTCTTGTTGCTCTTCTCGACTTAAAATTTTAAAATTTCGTGTAGATTTATTCACACCACTTACAGACCTGGATTTGGTGTCATTTTTTCGCATAGTACATCAAGTTTTCTTGCATATAGCTGATTGGGTTGAATGCGACTTATGTGGCAAAAATCTCGTCTGAAGTCGATTTATTACGAAAATCGCTGCAACGTGTCAGGCATGTTGTTCGATTGCTCCCGCCGGGGTGGCCGAGCGGTTCTAGGGGCTACAGTCTAGAACCGCGCGACCGCTACGGACGCAGGATCGAATCCTGCCTCGGGCATGGATGTGTGTGATGTCCTTAGGTTAGTTAGGTTTAAGTAGTTCTAAGTTCTACGGGACTGATGACCTCAGAAGTTAAGTTCCATAGTGCTCAGAGCCATTTGAACCATTTGTTCGATTGCGGCGCAGACTCTTGCTCTGAGATCAGCGAGAGATATCGGCAGGAATGGCACAAACACGGTATCCTTGATAAATGCTCACAGGAAAAAAATCAAAGAGGTGTCAGGTCTTGCCGACGCGCGGCCATGGAATCGGCGCATCTCATTCAATCCATTTAGATGGAAAGCGGTTGCTGAGGAATTCCCGAACGTGGACGAGGTAGTGCGTCAGTACGCCATCTTGCATGATGTTTACGATATGTTCTTGGATAACGTTCTCAGTCATCGAAATAAAAAAGTTTCCCGGTTTCATCTTGGGAAAAGAAAGGATCGTAACTTTATCCTTGCTCAGTACGCAAAGGCGTTATCTTTTGGGCTATCAGGACCATGTTCCAAGGTTCGTCGTGGAATTTTACCTTCCATATCCTAAAGTCGTATTTATTAGCTTTACCATTTAAGTGAAAAGTCGACCCGTCTCTGAAGATAATGTTTCCAATAAAATCTTCTTTACTCAATCGAGGTAACATTTCCACACAAAAGTAACCTTTTCAATGTCTTTTACTTCTTGTACCGTTGTTAATTTGTTCGCTTTGAGATGACAATGTCTTCTTAACACACACCGGTTATATGTGAGACACCCATCTTTCAAACAGCACGCCACGTCGGTTCTTTATGACAGTTAACAAAGCTTTGCCCTACTTTCCCGAAGACGTTGTCGATTCACGCACACCTGGGGGATTTTTTTATGGATTACTGAGCACCCATTGCCAGTAATATACTTATGTCACTCGTAAATAGTAGCCTACCCGGAGGATCTCTACCGTAATCGGTACGAAAATTATGCTGCACAATCGTCGGAGACTTTGGTTCATCAAACCAAAACACTCACCGAGCTCCCCCGGCGTCAGTGAAGGAAGCCATCTTTGCTACAACTGTCGATAGTGCTAGTAATTCGGAACTAATATATTTTGTGGGTCAAAAGTCGATTTACTTTCTTGCAAAATTACGCTACAATTGTCGCCAGCGCTTGCAGTGGTGAGATTCGGTACTATTGTACTACAAAACTACGCCTAGTCTAGATCTGTAAGTCTCATGAATAGATTTTTACCAATTTTAAAACTTGTGGAGTACTTTTAGAAACATCCTCTATTGACACACTGATCACTTGTTGATTTCTGAACTATAGCAGGTTGTTAAATTAAAGAAATTCTCATGTCTCAGCCTCCTGGAATATGCTGGTAAATAACTCTTCACGTCTCAGATTGTTGGGCATTAGCAGGAGCAACGAATGACCGCCTGTTACGATGTGTGCAGATCAGCCCGTGCACGCTGGTCCTGAACTTCGACGCGAGCCCCGAGACGATGACGAAGCGGCTGCTGCACCGGGCCCAGACGTCGGGCCGCGTCGACGACAACGAGGAGACCATCAAGAAACGCCTGCAGACGTTCCTCACGCACAGCAAGCCCGTCGTAGAACACTACGCCGACAAGTGCCGGACGGTGAGTGTACCCAGGGGTGGTGGCACCAGTTACCGCTACCGAATGAGAGCGTTGATATACATGTTTTGAAAGTTATCTGCCCTGAGTAAACACAACCTTCTTCATTTTCCACCCATACATGTTTCGGTGATGTTTCACCATCATCAGTGAGTTTCCATTATTTTTCTTAACAGCACATACAGTTGTTCATGTAGCTGTCTGTCATTTGCCACAGTTTTTCATCTGCTACTAAGTAATGATTTATCTACAGTCCGCATTATCGTCATCAGTTTCCTGCTTTATTTGAGCCCCATTTCTCTGGTCCTGCTGTGTACACTGCCATTGTTCGTGATTTCAAATCTCTTCTTTTCTCGTTTCCTCTTTCCTTCCACATAGCCTCTGTTTCATAAGCCTATCATGACTTGTATAGTTTTTCTTCTTCTTTTCTATACAGTCCTTTGCTCTATATTTTATCCTTATCTACACCTGTACTCGACAATACACCTGACGCTGTGTAGCGGAGGGTGCTGCTATCTGATGCCCCTTTCCCTGTTCCATTCGCGAATGGCGCTCGCGAAGAATGATTGTCGATCTATCTCCGTATTACCTCTAATTTCTCGTTTGCTCGTTGTGATCTTCTCGCCAGATGTATGTGGTGGGAGATTAAATGTTCTCTGACTCTTCCCGAAACTAAGCCTCTCAGAATTTCGATTGTAAATATCTGTGATGCACAACGCCTCTCCTGTAGCGTCTGCCACTAGAGTTTGAGTATCTCCGTAACGCACTTGCGCTGTCTGTACGAACCCGTGACGAAATGTGCTGCTCTTTGTTGGATCTTGTCCATCTCCGCTTTTAATTCAACTTGGTTAGGGTACCGGACTTATCAGAAATACTCAAGAATCGTTGGAATTAATTTATTGTAAGCCACTTGTTTAGCGATGCATTATTTTTGTAAGATTCTATGATCTCAGTCTAGCACCTACTTTTCCTACTACTTGTTTTATGTGGTCATTCCACTTTACGTAGCTCCGGACAGTAAGTCCTAACTGTGTTACGGTAGTTACTGTTTCCAGCAATTTGTCACCAACAGTGTCAAATGAAGCTACTGGTGTGGTGGTTAATTTTGCAGCTTGTTGATGTTATTTATCTTATCGCTACTATGTTGTTGTTGTGGTCTTCAGTCCTGAGACTGGTTTGATGCAGCTCTCCATGCTACTCTATCCTGTGCAAGCTTCTTCATCTCCCAGTACCTACTGCATCCTACATCCTTCTGAATCTGCTTAGTGTATTCATCTCTTGGTCTCCCCCTACGATTTTTACTCTCCACGCTACCCTCCAATACTAAATTGGTGATCCCTTGATGCCTCAGAACATGTCCTACCAACCGATCCCTTCTTCTGGTCAAGTTGTGCCACAAACTTCTCTTCTCCCCAATCCTATTCAATACTTCCTCATTAGTTACGTGATCTACCCATCTAATCTTCAGCATTCTTCTGTAGCACCACATTTCGAAAGCTTCTATTCTCTTCTTGTCCAAACTATTTATCGTCCATGTTTCGCTTCCATACATGGCTACACTCCATACAAATACTTTCAGAAATGACTTCCTGACACTTAAATCTATACTCGATGTTAACAAATTTCTCTTCTTCAGAAACGCTTTCCTTGTCATTGCCAGTCTACATTTTATATCCTCTCTACTTCGACCATCATCAGTTATTTTGCTCCCCAAATAGCAAAACTCCTTTACTACTTTAAGTGTCTCATTTCCTAATCTAATTCCCTCAGCATCACCCGACTTAATTTGACTACATTCCATTATCCTCGTTTTGCTTTTGCTGATGTTCATCTTATATCCTCCCGTCAAGACACCGTCCATTCCGTTCAACTGCTCTTCCAAGTCCTTTGCTGTCTCTGACAGAATTACAATGTCATCGGCGAACGTCAAAGTTTTTATTTCTTCTCCATGGACTTTAATACCTACTCCGAATTTTTCTTTTGTTTCCTTTACTGCTTGCTCAATATACAGATTGAATAACATCGGGGAGAGGCTACAACCCTGTCTTACTCCCTTCCCAACCACTGCTTCCCTTTCATGTCCCTCGACTCTTATAACTGCCATCTGGTTTCTGTACAAATTGTAAATAACCTTTCGCTCCCTGTATTTTACCCCTGCCACCTTTAGAATTTGAAAGAGAGTATTTCAGTCAACATTGTCAAAAGCTTTCTCTAAGTCTACAAATGCTAGAAACGTTGGTTTGCCTTTCCTTAATCTTTCTTCTAAGATAAGTCGTAAGGTCAGTATTGCCTCACGTGTTCCAGTATTTCTACGGAATCCAAACTGATCTTCCCCGAGGTCGGCTTCTACTAGTTTTTCCATTCGTCTGTAAAAAATTCGTGTTAGTATTTTGCAGCTGTGGCTTATTAAACTGATTGTTCGGTAATTTTCACATCTGTCAACACCTGCTTTCTTTGGGATTGGAATTATTATATTCTTCTTGAAGTCTGAGGGTATTTCGCCTGTTTCATACATCTTGCTCACCAGATGGTAGAGTTTTGTCAGGACTGGCTCTCCCAAGGCCGTCAGTAGTTCCAATGGAATGTTGTCTACTCCAGGGGCCTTGTTTCGACTCAGGTCTTTCAGTGCTTTGTCAAACTCTTCACGCAGTATCGTACCTCCCATTTCATCTTCATCTACATCCTCTTCCATTTCCATAATATTGTCCTCAAGTACATCGCCCTTGTATAGACCCTCTATATACTCCTTCCACCTTTCTGCCTTCCCTTCTTTGCTTAGAACTGGGTTTCCATCTGAGCTCTTGATGTTCATACAAGTGGTTCTCTTATCTCCAAAGGTCTCTTTAATTTTCCTGTAGGCAGTATCTGTCTTACCCCTATTGAGATAAGCCTCTACATCTTTGCATTTGTCCTCTAGCCATCCCTGCTTAGCCATTTTGCACTTCCTGTCGATCTCATTTTTGAGACGTTTGTATTCCTTTTTACTTGCTTCAATTACTGCATTTTTATATTTTCTCCTTTCATCAATTAAGTTCAATATTTCTTCTGTTACCCAAGGATTTCTACTAGCCCTCGTCTTTTTACCTACTTGATCCTCTGCTGCCTTCACTACTTCATCCCTCAAAGCTACCCATTCTTCTTCTACTGTATTTCTTTCCCCCATGCCTGTCAATTGTTCCCTTATGCTCTCCCTGAAACTCTGTACAACCTCTGGTTCTTTCAGTTTATCCAGGTCCCATCTCCTTAAATTCCCACCTTTTTGCAGTTTCTTCAGTTTTAATCTACAGGTCATAACCAATAGATTGTGGTCAGAGTCCACATCTGTCCCTGTAAATGGCTTACAATTTAAAACCTGGTTCCTAAATCTCTGTCTTACCATTATATAATCTATCTGATACCTTTTAGTATCTCCAGGGTTCTTCCATGTATACAACCTTCTATCGTGATTCTTAAACCAAGTGTTAGCTATGATTAAGTTGTGCTCTGTGCAAAATTCTACCAGGCGGCTTCCTCTTTCATTTCTTAGCCCCAATCCATATTCACCTACTACGTTTCCATCTCTCCCTTTCCCTACACTCGAATTCCAGTCACCCATGACTATTAAATTTTCGTCTCCCTTCACTATCTGAATAATTCCTTTTATTTCATCATACATTTCTTCAATTTCTTCGTCATCTGCAGAGCTAGTTGGCATATAAACTTGTACTACTGTAGTAGGTGTGGGCTGCGTATCTATCTTGGCCACAATTATGCGTTCACTATGCTGTTTGTAGTAGCTTACCCGCATTCCTATTTTCCTATTCATTATTAAACCTACTCCTGCATTACCCCTATTTGACTTTGTGTTTATAACCCTGTAGTCACCTGACCAGAAGTCTTGTTCCTCCTGCCACCGAACTTCACTAATTCCCACTATATCTAACTTTAACCTATCCATTTCCCTTTTTAAAGTTTCTAACCTGCCTGCCCGATTAAGTGATCTGACATTCCACGCTCCGATCCGTAGAACGCCAGTTTTCTTTCTCCTGATAACGACGTCCTCTTGAGTAGTCCCCGCCCGGAGATCCGAATGGGGGACTATTTTACCTCCGGAATATTTTACCCAAGAGGACGCCATCATCATTTAATCATACAGTAAAGCTGCATGCCCTCGGGAAAAATTACGGCCGTAGTTTCCCCTTGCTTTCAGCCGTTCGCAGTACCAGCACAGCAAGGCCGTTTTGGTTATTGTTACAAGGCCAGATCAGTCAATCATCCAGACTGTTGCCCTTGCAACTACTGAAAAGGCTGCTGCCCCTCTTCAGGAACCACACGTTTGTCTGGCCTCTCAACAGATACCCCTCCGTTGTGGTTGTACCTACGGTACGGCTATCTGTATCGCTGAGGCACGCAAGCCTCCCCACCAACAGGAAGGTCCATGGTTCTAAGTAATACTAAATTAGCACAAAACAAGTCACATTCCAATAATGTCATTTTAGAACAAAATTTTTCATTTCCATGTAAAGGAATTTACTATCTAGAAATCCCGTAATAGTAAGTGCTATTAAGCTATATATTTTGTTAAAATGTTTTGAACATAATCCCAAAGCTGTACACAGGTATATTATTGTGTAACGTTTTAGTTGTTATTCAGGAGAAAAATAAAGAGACGAAGTTAGCGAAACTTCATTGAAACATGTATGGGTGAAAAAAGAAGAAAACAGTGTTTTCTCAATGTAGAATCGTTTCAGAACAATTGTTGAAACAAACACGGACACCTGAAGATGAAAATGTTTGTAACTTCTGGTGCAGCTCTTGAAGATCCTGTACGATTACCACGAAACGCAAGCGCGTGTGCGTGTATGTGTGTGTGTGTGTGTGTGTGTGTGTGTGTGATGCGTAAGTGGGCTGTTCGATCAGTGATGAGTAAATGAAGTAGACATCTCCCCAGCAGCTGCCAACGCCCACCGCTCTTTTGTCCAAAAGAAGGAGCGACTCCTCGTGACGTGTGCTGGACATGTGAACTTGAGCTTTAGGTGTGCCCTCAACAGCTGGCCACATCCCTTAGGCACTGGTCTCGGTGACGTCAACTGCATTCTAAGCGTGGCCAGCTGAACTGAAAGCAGCATTTTTTGGCGCTAGGCAAGTACCCGTATACCAGCGCAGTGAGCGTAATGTTCCCGCCTCAGATGGCACAGCCATGGCGCGCAGTTAGGCGAATGAAAATATCTCTCTGTTCCACTCCCCTCCCTAGGGGACATCTGTTATTTCCGCTAGAAAAGCTACCGGAACTTGGACCGTATATGCCGCAGGGTTGGCCGAAGAGTATTTTGATGGCGCAATATGGGAAATCACCGAATCCGCTCGACCGAGACACGCTGTTCGTGTTTTAAGCAGATATCTTAATATACGTGTATCTCACTATCTCAAAATTTTAATTACTGGAGCATCTCGTTTTCAAACGATCACCAACGAAAATTAATTCTTCCTCTTCTTTGGTCGCCCTGCATTTTCCCCTGTCCCGTGTGTTTATCTTAATCTAGTGGTATGTAACTTCATCTATTTTTTATCTGATACAGCATTCGATCCCGTCTTCCTCTCTCAATCTTTCCTTCAGTCGTCCCTTCAACAAATCTTCATTGCAAGCAGTTTCTTCGCAGAGTGGCTGATACCCTCCCCATGTTCTTGCTATTTGAACTAATCTTTTTTCTCCTATGTTTTGACTTCTGTGCATTTAAACATCTTTTCCCAAAGCAGCATTTCAAAATAGTTTTCTTCTTTCTTTTTGACTGTCAGAAGTTTACTGTCACGTGATGCTGCACTCCATGTAATACACTTTGCGAATCAATTCCTTAGTTCCACTGGAATTCTTTCTGCCGACACAGACCTTTTAACTTTCCAAGAGCATTTTTGCCCATAGATTTCAATGCAATATTTTCTCAACATTGTGTTCATTTTCCTTCACCAAACCTTTTAAGTAACTGAAATATTTTATCTGTTAAACAATAATAAAGGTTTCAAAACGAAACGGATACCCCTAGGACAGTGCTCGTACTTGAAGTTATCCGAGCACGTACCTACAAAGACATCAGCTACATTTCAGCTATGTGTGTTGTAGGGCATTCATTCTCAGACTGCCGATGTAGCAACGCCGAATTTATTTTCAGCTCGTTATGTGGCGCAAACGGTCTTGTTATTTTAGGGAGTGTAATGTTTTATCTTGCATTATGCTTCAGTAAATTTCCTAGGTTACATTTAGTAGTTACTCATCGATTCGGCATCAGTAGATTATATCTCGGCCCCAATGTGTTATTTTTATATTGATCATTGAGGACAATCGTCTCACTGAAGAGTGGAAAGGCTTCGGTTGGTCGACGTGCTTTTATTGCTATTTGTAAGTAAGACAAGAAAACTGTATCAATAGGACGGAAATTATGAGCAATCACACTATGATTTACAGTTTTCACTTTAACGGACAACCTACCAATCTGACTTTATGATTTAATAGAAACCATTTGCGTTTACTTTTACCCAAACTAAACAGCAACCCATTTGCCTGCAGCCTACTTAATACACAATACAAAAGCTACGCAATACAAGCTATACTACAATACCCTCGCAGTTCAGCACAGTAATGCAACAGTAGTAAGTCTCTCCTGTGGCCCCAGCTATCACCGTTCGAGCAAACCTGGAACTAACAACCATCACAGTCAGTAACAAGAGACGATATGTGTTCAGCTCAACGTATAGCATGCCTGCACTTGCCCCTCCACATCGATCAAGCACTCTGGCGCATTCCAATTACAAGCAACACAGCTCATCGGAGTCCAGCTAATTTAAGGGGCAGTCAAATGAAAACTATACAGATGGAAAGAAAAGTAAGTAAAATGTTTATTATTTCAAAATTAATTGCCATAACTACTAATGTTTTCCCCTTTAAACGGTCAATCCCTTCATGGAAAAAGGTTTGCGGTAGCCTAGGCAAACATCATTGTTGCCAGGCGTGCCATAACCGTCTTTCTTCAGGACTCCAAAAATATGGTAATCACACGAGGAGAGATCTGGACTGTATGGAAGATGTGTAGTAGCTTCCCATCGCAGCTTCTGCAGCGTAGTCGAAACAACCTCGTCAGCTTGTGAGCGAGCATTATCCTGCAACACAGTGATGCCGTCCGTCAATATTCCTGGGCGCTTGGACTTCAATTCTTGCAGTGTGTCCACGTACCGCAGTGCGTTAGTTGTGGCGTCGTACTCCAGAAAGTCAATGAGCAACAGGCGCCTGCAGTTAAAGACGAAGGTCATCGTGGTTTTCACGGTGCTGGCGTACCTGTTGTGTCGACCACACTGCAGAAATTTCACTGCGAAGCCCTTACACAGTCTCCATACAGTCCAGATCTCTTCCCGTGCGATTTCCATATTTTTGCATCTCTGGAGAAAAATTCGTAGCCATCTATTTGCTTCGGATGAAGAGATGCAAAACGGAAACTTTTTTCCATGAAGGCATTGCTCATCTTGTTGCATAGAGGGATAAATGTATTAACAGCTACGGCGGTTACTTCTGAAATAATAAACAGGTTTTGAGGGTATTTTTGTTCTGTCACAGCAGCTACAAAAATGCGTGATTTTTTCACCAGACGCGTTTCGTTTTATTGAGGTACAGCATCATCAGTGGTCTGTAATTAAATTATTTACATTTTGATTTGCTTTCATATCGTAAAACAGTTCGTTAAGAATATGTTGATTTGTACTTACGGTGATTTTCGCTTCATTTCTCGCTAACACAGCGAAATGCCGTCTGCTAGCACATCGTTGCTTTTCTGCGTTAGACGCTGGTAAGTTTGGTCTAGTATTTATTTGTTCTGCAGCACTATGTATCTCTTATGGCTTATACAACACACTTTTATCACGCCACTGGATCCTTTTGGTTTCGTACTTCTAAGTATGTGTTGTGGTTTGTGTTTTGTAGTGTTGCCAACATAACCTTTCCACTACTTTGTCTTTGACCTACAACCTTATTTATTTATTACTGTATCTTGTAATCCTATTTAATTATGTTTCTGTGTATTTATATATTGTGTAATAGTAGGGAAGCAGTAGTGATGGAGGAATTATGTTATTGTTTAAAATTATTTTTTTCAGTATAGGGGAGGGAGAAACTATGATGAATGGACATAACTATATAGCAGTGTGATGGAGTGTGAGTTACAGGAGAAGGTCAAGAAGTGAAATAATGATGTGAGTGGTGGTGGTGGGTGGGGGGGGGGCGAGTGGGAGGGGGTTAAGGATGCAAAAGACTCTTCTCTCGTGTAATTTCATCAAATATTTTATATAGGTTTTGGTTTCCAATATTTATTTGGTCATTGAGAAACTGTTTATTTTGTATTAATGCTTTTTGTATGTGGAAATTTTCTTGGAAATGGAGGAGGTGTCTGCATTTACTGATTTTTATGATATTCATATTTGTTTCAATATTTCTTGGTCTATGGTGTTCTTGTTTTAGATGATCTGCAATTTTGAATGGTCTGTACCGTATTTAAATGCTCTGATGTGTTCTTTATATCTTATGTCGAATGTCCTGCCAGTCATTCCATTGTATAGCTTTCCACAATCTCTGCAATTGAGCTGATAGATACCAGATTGTTAGTATCTGTCTGGTCTGGATTTCAGTTTTGGGATGTGCTTCTGTATCGAGTTGTTTGTTTCGTAAGCAATGTTTATGTCTTGTTTTTTTAAATATGTTACCTATTTTATGTTGAATTTGTTGTGGTAGGTCGTTCTATGTCATTTGTTTTTGTTTTTGTGCAAGTTGTATGATTTGGTGAGGTTTTGTTAGTTTTTTCTTTATTTGTATCTTTAATTTTTTGTTTAGTTGTCTACCATTGCTTATTTGAGTCCATTTTTAATCTATTTGTTTTGCAATGTCTAGCTCTTTCTCGTAATCAGAAGTGTTTTGGGGGTTCGTGTTCAGCCTGATTAACTTGTACCTGATTACTGCTTGTTAGTGGCTTTGTGGGTGGTTTGACTTTGCATTTAAGATAATGTCACTTGTTGTGGGTTTTCTGTATATGTCAAATGTGTGTTTATTATTGTCTTTCATTATGGTTATATCCAAAAAGTTGAGTGAGTTTTCTTGTTCTTCTTCTATTGTGAATTTTATGTTTTTGTGCACGACATTTATGTCTTTGTGTAGTTGCTATATTCTTTTTTTTAGGTTCATCTACTTCGCATATTATGTTATCCATGTATCTGAACTAGTAGATGACACTGTAGCTTTTCTTTGTTATTATGTCTTCAAATATTAATTTTTCTATATGATTCATGACACCGTTGGCTAATGTTTCTGAAATAGGTGAACCCACGGGTAAACCTTCTTTTGTATGTAGTATTCTTGACTGAATTCAAAATAATTTACTTGTTTTATTAACTGTCGTAATTTTATTGTTTCATCTGTGTGTTCGTGAGATAGCTGTTTGTGTGTTTTCAGGTTTTCTTCAATTATTTTTATAGTTTCATTAACGGGGATTCAACTTTAAATACTTTCTACATCAAAGGAGAGCAGTGTTATATGTTCTACAAGTTGAGAGGTATTTCTGATTTTTCTATCATTTTCTAGTTTATAATACTGGGTGAACTGACTGCACTTGTTTTGCTGGTAGGTATGTAGGAGCTGAATTGAAATTTACTATTGGACGGACTGGATAATTTTCATTATGGACCTTTGGTTGACTTCTCATGTTAGGGGCTTGAGAGTTCTTTTGTACAAATCTCTGTTTCTCTCTGTCTGTAAATGTATACTCTATGTTTTTGAGTGTGTTTTTAACATATGTTTGAAATTGCAAAGCAACTACGGACACTATGGCCACACAAATGAAGAATTTAATAAACAGTTTACTTATTTTTTCCCTGTCTAGTTTTCATTTTACTGCAGCTTATGTAGCGAGTCAGCGTGTTGTCTCTTGCCCCCTGATGTCACACCAGCACGCTAACAGCCAGGCATCGCAGGTAGTCGCTTCGATATGTAACGGTGCAGGGTTCAAACTACCTCTCTCGTCTCGTGTAGCCTGTGGGTATAGCACTGCCTAGGTGGCGCTAGGTGTAGACACCTCCAGTTCCCTCTCTGGTTTTCAGGACTCATAGGCTGTGCTGCGCTTTTCACAGTACAATAGTAAGCCCTATGGGTTGTTAAAATAGCTCATCACTGAAGGCTACGAAGAAGTTTCTGTGCCCTGATCTGCGGTGGTCACCTTCGAATTAATTCCGCGTGGGTAGTCACCCACAGAACAGACATGTAAGGACGTTGGAGGCCGTTACGTTCCCACAAATAAAGGTAGCCTACGCCACAAGGGACACCTCACTTCCATTTCCTCTTTGCGTGTATACCAGGATCAGCTTGACTGGCACCCGGCTTCATAATGACGTCGTTCACGGCCCCAAGTGTTCCAAACATGTGCCACGATTACAACGCATGGTTTTGAACCTCCAGTCATTGTGTTCCTACATGCACTGAAATATCTGTGTAACGTCGCGTGCGCTTATCTGTTACGTATTGCTAAAAACTGAGGAAGGCGCTGATAAGCAAAGCCATTTTCGCATCGCTTGATCCAAGTATGCAGCTTCATGCTTATCTGGGAATAATAAAATTTGGTACAGCGCTTCATCTCGCCTCCTAGCCCAGTATTCGGTGTGTCAGTCTGCTATGTGGAGGACCCCAGTTCGATTTCGGATACTGCCAGAGATTTTTCCTTGGTAGGAGGGCTGGAGCGCGGTACACTCAGCCTTGTGATGCCAATTGAGGAGCTACTTGAAAGCGAAGTAGCGGCTCCAAGATCAAGAAAGCCGACAGCAACCGGCAGAGTGGTGTGCTGACCCCACGTCCTTCTGCACTGTATCCGATGGGGCCATTGACAGAGGATGATGCGGTGGTCGGTCGGTCGTGACTGGCCCATGAGGGTCAGAAGATGGAGCTTTAATTTTTTTACATCACTTTCATCATATTTTGGCAACAAAACCTTGTTTTTCAGCATAATCTCCATTCAGTGCCACAGTCTTCCGCCACAGTACTGGGAAAGCGTGAATGCCCGCATGGTAGTACTCTACTGGTCGACGTCGGAGTCTACGTCAGGCTGCATCAGTAACTTCCCCGTCATGAACGTACTGCCTCAAGCGGGGTGCACCCTTTATAGCGCCAAACTTTTTTTGCCTTTTTTTTTTTTTTTTTTTTTTGGAGACGAAAACGCTGAAGTCGTTTCTTCAATTTCCTGAGGGTAGCACAATACATTTCAGAGTTGATCGGTGCACCATGGGGGAGGTCTCCTATTAGACGGCGAAGAACCCAGCGAGCGCGCACCTTTGAGTACCCCAAACTGGTGGGCAAGTGTGTCAGCACTACAAACATACACGTCCAACTGTGCAACGAGGTGTTTTACTGTAAACCGTCGATCACCTCGAATGAGAGTGTCCGCACGTTCTAACAGAGCAGGAGTCACAGCTGTGTACGGTACACCAGCACGCGGGAGATCAGACACGTTTGCACGATCTTGTTGCGGTTATGGCAGACGCCTCGCCCAACGACTCACCGTGCCCTCGTCCACTGACAGGTCTCCGTAGACATTCTACAAACGGCTATGAATATCTGCGATGCTCTGGTTTCTCGCCAAAGCAAACTCAGTGACAGCTCTCTGCTTAGAAAGCATCTCCGTTACATATGCCATTTTGAAGGCTACGCATAGCGACGCCATCCATTGTAATGTCAGGAAACTATGGGGGCTGAAGCGGGAACAACAACGTCAGCATTTTTTCAACAGAAATTGGCCGACAAAAAATGTATTGCAATGTTTTTTGAACGCCCCTCATACTTTCCAGAGAGTTAGAGCAACGAGTAATAATTTTTTAAATAGAACATTACTTTCTCTGTCATGTAGTTGATTTATTTAAACAAACTGTATACAAGTCAGTACAATCAAATCTCTATCAGTTTTAGTTAGGGAGATAGAAACGTTCTGAGTTTCTGGGATGAATTCAGCATGATTTACATAACTCGCTGTATTCAGATGAATGTTCTGGTGGGGGAATTTTCATTTAAGAGAGCGCCTATTTTAGTGAATGTACAATTCAGTGGGCCTTCCAAACGACCTATCTCCATCCGTGTACCTGCACGATCGTAGGCTGATAACCACTTGAAAGTGGCGTTTGTGGCCGAAACTGGTCGTAATATCAGAAAATAAAATATCTACAGATGCTGTAATTTGTTTTCAGTTATTTATTACAGTTGCGGATGTACCGAACCGCCGTGCTGGATAACAAAAAAGGCAGAAATATTGTTCACTCGGCCATACAGGATTGTACAGCCACGACACGCGTCTTGAATCAGGAAATGGGTTTGTTCCCAGGAAAACAAGTATCCACTAGCACAGCCCAACGAAGTGTATAGCAGCACGCATTGTCAGTACAACTACCATTGTTGTGGCCGCGGCAAAAGAGAGACACACAATGGAAATCGTACGCTCAAACACACCACTGGACACAGGAACGGAACCACGTCCTCTTTTCGAACGCGTTCCAGGACTGCGTGCAGCATTAAGCTGGATATTCCTGCTTCACAAGGCTCCGAGGAGATTGCTTTCGTCATCATCATATGGGCCCAGAACATGCCGTGGTGGTATAAGGCGCCGCTGCGTTCACCTCTGGTTAACAGGTGCTGTAATTTGGACAGTAGTTACATTTCTGATGTGTTAAGGCTGCTACCTATGTCCATCTTCGAGATCTCCGTGACGTTATTTTTGAAAAAGTACTACATGTTGTCCATGCTGTCCTGTTCTAGCTCGATACACAGAGTGTTGCCCTTAGCCCTAACCAGAGAATTCTCCAGATCTCCCACCCATTGAAAACATGTGGCATCCTTGCCTAGTGACGTACGCGCCACCACGCGCCCTTCACTACGCTACGACTGATGAACTCTGGTACAAAGATGACGTTGCTTGCAGGGCTCCGAAGCGCACGAGAGAGACGGCGGCGGCGCGTACATCACGAGGGTAGTAGACCTGAGCTCGACCGCCCTCTCAGTTCAGCACTGTGTTTCCACAACTGTTAACTCGTAAGTGGTCATTCATGTACAAACGAGAACTGTATCTTCTACTGGAATGCTCTGTTATGGAATCTTGCTGTTTAGCAGTCCATAGCCATAGTACTAATTTATTACCACTGCCATGCGTACAATAAAATTAAAATCATACCAAAATGATTATCTGTTACATGTGGCACTACTCCTTGTGTGAAATGAGGACTGTTAAGCAGAAGAGACTTAATGGCATAAACAAGCCATTATGCCATTTATGTCGAGCACAGATCTTAAATTACAGCTTATTCCAAAGTAGTGTGTATCGTCGTAGTACTAATAATTAGTATAACTCCATAATGGCGCATTGCAGTAGAAGATGTAATTCTCGTTTGTACATAAATACCCAATTACGAGGTGTAGAAACGCAGTTCGTTTGCTGACAAGAGCTAGCGAGTGAGCTTAGGTCTACCCTCGTGACGTACACGCCGCAGCCTGTCTTTCTCGTGGACCTCAGCAGGACTTGGAATGACGTATCAATGTCTGGTATGCAAGCCTTTTCGACTCGATGCTCGCCAGGTGGGAGTCATTGTTGCTGTCAAGAGGTACCAGCTCAAAAATGGTTCAAATGGCTCTGAGCACTATGTGACTTAACATCTGAGGTCATCAGTCCCCTAGAACTTAGAACTACTTAAACCTAAGGACATCACACACACCCATTCCAGAGGCAGAATTCGAACCTGCGACCGTAGCAGTCACGCGGTTCCGGACTGAAGCGCCTAGAACCTTTCGGCCACAGCGGCCGGCACATACCAGCTGTGTGAACCAAATTTCGCGCTCTGTATACCGCCAAATCATATACAAATTTATTCATGCAGTCTTCCTATTGTATTGCCAGCGCACATTATTTCAAATTTCTTCGTCGTTTTATCCTTATTGTTGATGCAGTTTTAATGGTCAGAAGTGTGCTTGATACGTCTATAAAAAGTGAACCAATATATTGTATTTCCTCTTTTCCATACAGTATCCATTTCAATTACATTCAAGACTTCACTAGAATATAACCTTCTCAGGTTTCCATCCGTTTGATAACCTCACTATTTCACCATAATACTTACTTCAGTGGATGATGCAGTAGCTCTATTGCAAGTTTACGTTCGTGAGCAGAAACTAGACCTTTTTTTTAGTGGGAGACCGGCATAAAATACTAGTTGTGCCCACAGGTTGACAGGTGATTCTGAAGCGCTGATATGTCTTTCTCGGTGCTCTTGTTTCAGATCAGCGCTGAAAATGACCCGGACGTGATCTTCAACGAGGTTCAGCAGTGCTTGGACAAGGTGGTGGCCAGCGCGTAGATCGTCGCTCCCCACGGAAGTTCTCACTGTTTCGTCTTTACACAGCAACATCGTCTCTAACATCCAGCAACAACGTAGAAACTTACATTGCCTTCGTGTGCCGAAGACGGATCATATATCCTTTCACGCAGAAAAAAATGTCCATTGCTGATCTGTTGCATGACTTATATCGGCACAAAGCTTACGGTGCAAATGTAGGACCTTACTGTGTAAGTTGAGGCGTTCTGCTACATCGAAGACTTTGATTTTCACAACTAATGTAAGCATGCATCAGTATGACTGTAGTTTTGGATAAATTTCCCATGTACCAGCACGCTACAGGAGGAGAAGCTAGGTAAATTCTGCTGCAGGTTCTGCCACGGCATTTTAATGCATGATGGCAGTGATTATTATACGACACCGCCAGTACCATTAACACGAACTTTGTTGCTTCTCTACAATCAATCACATTGACTTGTTACTTCATTAGCAATAAAATCATTTCACATTTCACATCCATTCACAACTTGTTCCTTGCTCTATTGTACATTCGCCAATAAAGAATGAGGGACATACCATTGTTTGTTTTTTAACTATAATTCCTTCTCTGTTTCCTGTAAAACTCGAATAAAGTACCTTCGGACTAATTAACTGCAATGCAACTCATAAGTAAAACAATTTTTGTTCTCATTTTTTGTTTGTCTCGTACAGGGGCAAGTTTCTCTTCTTATGCGTTAGAACATACTTTGATATTTTAATGCTGATAAATTGAGGAGTTTATTGCGTAATAAATCTGTTCCAATCAACGGAGCTCCATTGAATGGCACTACCTACGGACTCAAAAATATTAATAAGCATTTCAACGCCATGAAGAAATCGTTAGAAATAAATGAGATTCCTTTAAATCTGTTGCTATCGAACAATGCTACATATTTAATAACTATATCGGATACACGATGAAAAGAAATTATATGCAACAGATGAAATAATTCTACGAAAAAATGTTAGTAGACGGAATTAGATGGCAAGACTAATTGGAAGCATCCGTGAATAGTTCGTCTGGAGATGGGGAGAGGCGATGGGAGAAATGGTAGATGTTGAAGATGTGGATATGCAACAGAAGTCATCAATACTGTATAGATAATGACGCTGCTGGAAGATGAGACAAATAGGAAATATCAGATTATACTAAGCAAAATATTGATCTGTACACAGATTTTTTCTATACAATTTAGTACAAACAATTTTATTACATTATGATTTTTAGAATGCTCTGATGCAAACAAATAAAAAGATTTTGCTCAAAATAGACTCCATTAACAGTAGTTACGTATTATGTTGTTAGCAAGTCGTTTCTGTTTCTTACTGAAACCTAAACGAGTAACACCAACAAGTCATGACGCATACAGGGTAATTAAGTGTTAAAGGAAGGATGTGGTTATAACACCAGTTTAGGAGAAAACTAAATGGAAATCAGTGGCTTGTCAAACTCTGTTTTTCCCTCAATCGATGAAAAGCAAAACTAAATACTGGTTTCCTGTAACCTTCCGCTGTATAAAAACACGTCATAAGGTTCCAAAATTATTTTTCAATCATTTATTGCCGTTTCCTTTACAATTGTGATATATAGCTACACTGCTATGTTAAAAATTATACAATAATATATTCAGGTTGTTATCTTGAAACGTCCCCTTAGAAAAAATTATACATGACTGTGCTTAAACTGACACACAACATTTTTAGCGCAACGCAATCTGACTTTCAGAAATCCCTACAAAAGAATGGCCCTGACTAACATTAACCTATGCGTTTCACAAATCGCTTACATCACAAAAATCTTGGTTACTCGAACTACTGCAATACAGCAAGCGCCACTACTGCCAGCTAAATAAAAGATTCAAACTACGGAAGGCACTAACTACCGATAGGCATAGTTAGCAAATGAAAGATTTTGATAGAGAACAAACAATGTATTTACCTTAGTAGTGTTGAAAAATCATAATATACATAGGAGTTCATGACATCCAGTCTTAAAAATTTCCAAACTCCGCCATTTCTCTGCCCACATCCACCACTGCTGGCGGCTCACCTCCAACTGCGCAACGCTACGCGCTGTTCACGTCCAGCTGTCCAACACTACAATGGCAGACAACAATGCAAACTAGCCACAGACTGCACACAGCACAGCCAGTGATTTTCATACAGAGAGCGCTACGTGGCGGCGGCGTTACCAATATAAGAACCTAAACAGCCTACTTACATAGCCCCCATGCTCCCCACAAAAAATTTTACAAATTGTTTTGGGCACTGGGCAACACATATTTGTTAAAATTTTTCATAATCGTAATTATAATAACAAAGAAATCAAATGCACGCACTTATTGATACAATGTTGATCAAAAGCTAAAATTTTCTCACAGTCCATAAAGACAGTCCTGATCGTTCATCACAGTAAAATAGCAGTGTTTTTCTCGAAGTCTGAGCAGTAAAAGAAAATGCACATGGAAGTAGTGGTTTTCCATGCAGTCTTGAAGAAGTAGTGTTGTCCTTCCAACGGAAAGGCAGTGCTGACTCTCGACATGCAGACAGGTAATGGGCCACAACAGAGCAAACCCACAGCAGAGTCAGTCGAAGTTTTGAAGAATATTGGTAGGTAGGTCATCACAGAGCAGACCCACTGTAGTCCTCGCAGAGATTGTGGTATTGGTGGGCCACCAGAGGTGCAGACCCACTGTAGTCCTGGTAGAGATTGTGGTATTGGTGGGCCACCAGAGGTGCAGACCCACTGTAGTCCTTGTAGAAATAATGGTATTGTTGGGTCCTCAAAGATGTAGACCCACTGTAGTCTTGTCGAGATGGCCAGCAGCCATGTGTTGTGACTGTGCAGGTGCACAATCACCATTGAAGAGTCTTGCAGATAATATAGCAAGTCCATAACCATCACTTGTGCACTCACAAAGTTTTTTTCTAATTAACCTTAGAACCAGCAATGCTGTTAACCAGTCCCTTGCTGAATTATTAACACACATGCAAACACTATCAGCCACTACTTCTCACATATTGTCCATATAGTATGACCAACAGCAACGTGTGCAGAGAAATGTAACTTACAAGTTACTTAATTTGATGAACTAGTGTCAATTACAATTTTATAACATAAAAATACAATAACAAAGGTACAAAATACATCATTAAAGAACATAACAATTCAGATAACATTTGTAGTAAAACGGGCTTTACAAAAGAATAGAAATAAACAGATACATCAGTGTTACAGGAATTATGACATGAGTACATACATAAAAGATCAGAATAACTTTCGAAACATCAACTTCACACATGAGCATTAAAACAAAACAGAATAAATAATGTCTAAACATCTTTACAAAGAAAATAACATATTATCAGAAAAATTCTACAACATAGCTCTCATCAGCTAAACACATAAAGACAGGAAAAAGACAAATAAACAAGGGTACATAAACACGTAGTGGGATACCACAAGGAAAGGACAGGTTTTGTTTTATTGCAGTATTTTGCAAAAAAAACTTTCTTTGCTTCTTGGAGATCTCCCTTCATTCATCATTATTCCCAAAAAGTCCTATCTGTACCTCCTTCCTGCATTCTATTCATATTTCTCTCAAAATAATTATTTCTGATTGTACAATACTCATTTTGGCCCAATTTTTTTCATATAACTTCGCAATGCATTCTTTACCTATTCTCCATAGTCAGTTTCTTATATAGTCTACCCCTCTTAAGCTAACTTAAATCTACGGAGCTCAGATGCTAAACTAAGGGACGAGGCAATGCAGCAGCACAAAACAATTAACGCAAACAGCAATAAAAAAATGCAGATTTGCGAAGCAAGCAGCATTATAGAAATTAGCAAAGCAATTGCAATATTACAACTAATATAAGGCAATGTGCAGCAAACAAGAAAAATAAATCAGTAGTAAACTGGCTTAGAAGAGTAACACAAAGTCCAATTCAGTAACACTATGCCTGGCAAACAGCAGCAGCAAATGAAATAACTTATATCTAAACATGACATAGCTCAAGCAGAAAAAATATTACAGTAAAAATGGCCATGTTTAATACCTATGTCACATCTTAACACTAGAGTGATGCATCACAATAACTTACTCTACCAAAAAATTACCAAGTACTTGAAAAAAAATTCTGTATGCAATTCCTGTGAAGGGAAATGTCTTTTTGTGCTCCTTCATTGTTATGAATAGATCATAAAACTATTTACTGGATCTGTAGGCATAAAATATTTATATTAGTACATCCATTAAATTTTATTTTAACCAATGCTGCAGTGCAGCTAGATATTAAACAAAATGAGCAGTCTCTCAACTAGAAAGAGAATAGATGTAAAAATGTTTCTCATCATTGCATTAGGCATTTTAGTAAATATCATAAATTAAGAGCTCCACAGTGTAATCATATATTTTCAAGTTTCAGTGTGTCGTATTTAGGATGCTTTCTACAAAGAAATGCCAATAGCGAGGATAATGGCCTATTTTTTTCCACCTGTACCTCTGAAAGGCACACACTAATGGCTTTATTTTGTCAGACGACTATCTCTCAGCTGGGCGCCCAAAACGCATTACGTCAGGGTCACTTACCTTTCTTGCCGAAATATTTACAACAACAGTTTCCGCTACAGTGACAGTCTCATATAAAAATATTTCACAGGTCAAGAATTTGCGTTACAAATCTGTAGAAACAAAATGCTATTGATATAACAGTGTCCAAAAAATTTTCGTCGGCATTGTAATACATTCACGCATTTACATACTTTTCATAACTCTTAAAGTACGATTCTTGGTTTCTAACAACCTTTTTCACAGACCAGAGTCCCTAAACACTACTCATTATTCCTTACCTTATTACACATATACATATTCGTCGACACTTCTTCAATATTTCATCATAACAGATATGTAGCATAATCAAATAACTCATATAGCATCTGCTTATTGATCATAAACATACCGCAACAGCATTACACACATCATCGTCGTAAAAATAACATCATAACACCTCAGTCAAATCTCAAAAACGTCGTAGCTTTCTGCAATAATTTCAAAACCTAAAGAAAATTCTCTGCTCATTTCAGTAGTGTCATCTACCTCAAACGTACTTTAAAAATCATTATCTCATACCAAATACATCATTCAAAGCTCTCATAGTATCACAATGGTTCCAAAAAAATATGAACAATTCACACAGTACAGACAAAATACAGTTTCATAAGTGTGAAGTTATCCAACTGTGTAATTGTGTAAACATGTGTCACTGATGTAAAAAAAAGTTTATCTCTCAGTTAAATGATCAGATAGCTGTGTAATTTATGTCTTAGAGGAATATGGTACCGATGTGTAAAGTTTTATAAGCAAATACCATATTAGCTAGGGATCCTTGTGCTTGCAAACACATGGTACACAAAGTAGGCGTGTACCCCCCTGAGGATTAATGTAATTATACCCTCAGGTGTTACAGATTACAGCAATGGAATGAAATGTATCACGGAAAACCTTTGTATCATTGTACTTCAAATATCTTTAAAAATAAATGTTTTAAGTACAAAATTAATCACTCAGATATGTGTACTGTAGCGCTAAACTGTGCGTCTTGTAAGATAATCTCTGTGGAAGTGTCGTAGGTATCGTCCTCCGAAAGGTAAGTTCTGCAGAAGTCAATGTACTTACCTCATGATACACAAAAGTGAAATGATTTGCGTATAGGTATCTTAGTTATTACGCTTATTGCCGTGATGAGGAAAGTACTGTGCTGTAACGTATTGTTGTCCTACGGAAAAGGCTGTCTCCTTATAGCTATAGCACAAAAGTTACTATTAAACATGTTTTACTTTCCAGAAGCGTTCAGAAAAACTGTGCAGATATAAAACAGAAACACCGCAAAAGCAACATTGTAAATTGTCACTCATTAGTAGCGTCGTGATAAAATCGTGTAGCTGTCACATAAACTAACCACTGTGTCATCTGGTATCTCATAGAATGTACTTTAAATCCAGAATGTATTTTCAAGTAAACCAAAATGTTGCATTAAAATCTCATTAGCAGTACTGGTAAATGTTCTAAGTATATGAGCCTTATAGTCGTTACGTAATCGTGCAACTAACAAGCAATAATGTACAAATAACAATACTGTGTCGTCTGCTCACTATAACAATGCATTCGTAATTTCTGTTTAAATAATTTCTTTTGGTTCTTGACTGGATATTTAACTTCATTGTTGCATATTAACAGATTCTAAGTCTGACAAAGCCTACTAGCAATGTAAAGTGAAAAGTTATATGGCAAAGACAAAGTTAAAAAGCAGATTATCTTTCAATAAACGGTTTTACATGTGAAATGTGGTGTAAACCATTACTCTTCCTAGTAGGCAGAGTTTCAACTTCGACGCAATTATCATGTGGTATACGTCGGTAAAGAATACTGGAATTTTTCTCAAGGTTAGCGTCTATGTAATTTTTCCCTGAGCCAGCCGCCGCACGTGGCTGCCTGCGGTGCGAGTCATTGTCTGTCTCTTTGTTGGCGTGCGTCGTTATTGGGATTAGGAGACCTAACTTCTACAAATTCGCCTTGTCGAGAGGGCTCTGCTCTGTTTGAATCCCGCCAGTTCTGATGCAATTCAGGTCTGTTGTTACGATAATATCGTCTGTCGTCATGTCGGTAGATTCCATAGTTTCTTTCTTGTCGGTCACGTGGTGGAGAATTTCTCCCTGAATCGTAACTGCGCGCTGGACCGTTGCATCTGAAGTTATTCTGTCTCCCTTGATAATAATTATTTTGGATCCCATATTGTCTGTTTCTATGGTTGTCTCTGTCACATTCATTACTATGGAAAAGCGATCTCTCTCTGTAACTATTATTTTGCCAAGTGTTGTCATATGGGCGGTGTCTGTTTTGGTCACGATTTGCGTTGTAAGAATAGCCTTGTCGTGTCCAGTTATTTCTGTCATCGCGGAATTGCGACGGATGTGACCTGTAATTGTTGTGTTCCTGTTTTCGCGTTCCGCGATTGTCAGTTCTTGTAACAGTCCCTGAAAAGCTTCAGTGTCGTCTTTGCAACGTCCTGCTAAAATAATATGTCGTAAATGTTCAGGCAGTTCGATTAAGCAAATGCGGATGAGTTCTGAGGGGCTGTATGGGTTTGACAGGTACTGATTCTTGTGCAACATGTCTTCAAAATATTTGACAAGACTGGAAAATTCAGATTGTTCAAAGTATTTCATCATCATGATGCTATGTTTTACTCGGTCTTGTGTAGCTTGAGACCAATATGCTGAGAGGAACGCATGGTAAAATTCTCCTTCATTGTGACAATCGTGAATGACCGATCGCATTCTTTCAGCTGGTTCATTCTCTAAGTAGCCACACATAAATTCTAATCTGTGCTCCAACGACCAGTTGGGAGGAAAACAATGAGAGAATTGATGGAGCCATGCTTGTGGATGAAAGTCGTTGCCAGAATTCTTAAATGTTTTGAATTTACGTGTAGTAATGAACAGCTTATGGTCAAAATCATCATGTCGGCGAGTCACATGTCGGTCATTGTTACGTCGTTTCGGCGGTTCCATCTCAAAATTCGGCGTACCTTGCCAATTTCTTTCATAATTTCCAAAGTGCCCTGTGTTATTATTTTGTGGCTTTTCCGTATTTCTAAGTTGCTCTTCCCGTGTTGGAGCGCGAGTGTCCTCTGAAATATGAAATTTTTGTATTACCTGTGTCAGCTGATCTTGTACTTCCCGGATTTCTCTTTTGTATTGCGTATTAATTTGATTCTGATTTTGTTTAAATTTTTTAATTTGTTCATACTCTTCTGTGTCAGTGATGGCTACAGGTCTTGTGTCATTCAGAGCATCATTTACCTTTGCAGATAAGTTAGTGAACTGATCCGAAAGTTCGGCTACTTTCTCCGATAGTGTACTTATTTCCTCAGTGTGTTTTTCTGAACCAAGTTTCAGAGTGTCCATTTGTGTTGAAATCGTATCTACTGTGTCCTTTAAGTTTTCTAGAGTTTTTGCAAGTTGCGTAACCGAATCGGTAGATGCAACTGAGTCAATTTTAGGTTGCAAGGTATCGTGATTTTCATGAACAATAGTTTGCAGTTCTTTTATGGCTGCTTCGTGATTCTGTAATGCATTTTCATGACGCGAAAAAATAGGTTGGAAATGCTCACAATTTTGTGTTTTTACGTCATTACAGACTTTTTGATATTTCGATTCGATGTTATGTAACTCAGTAGTTAAATCTTCACGTGTTTGTTCAAGCGTGGTGTCTAACATTTGAAGATTTTGTTCCATTGTGTCTAACTTTTGAAGATTTTGTTCCATTGTGTCTAACTGTTGCTGTGCTTGTCTCTGGTGTTGTTCCATTGTGTCTAACTGTTGCTGTGTTTGTCTCTGGTGTTGTTCCATTGTGTCTAACTTTTGAAGATTTTGTCCCATTTGTTTCTGATTTTGTTCAAGCGTGTTGTCTAACTTTTGTAGCCTTTGTCCCATTTGTTGCATTAACTGTAATAACAGTGCACTGGTATCTGAAACATGTTCCTCAGTGCTATTCGGCAGTGCATTTGAACCGACAATATTCGCATTTTGAAAAGCAGTAAATGTGTCTTGATTTAACGGTGAGGACACAAAACGTGAATCTACACTATTTGCAAAATTGGGTCCTGTCATTTCGGAATCCTGAGGTGAGCTGTTGCCGACCGATCGATCGATAATGCTTCCCTGTTCACTAATTGTTTCACTGCCTACACCATTATTTGACACCCACTCCATTTCGCTATGCACAGTTACCAAATTACTACTTTGAGTATTTGTTAATTCATTACATGGTGGCGTTAACACACTGCTTTCGTCTTCACTGTTATTTCTCAGTTTACTTTGGAGCCTAGTATTACGTTTTTCACACGCCATTATTGTCACAATATTTCACACGACAACACAGAAAAACACAATTTGAAGAGCAAAAATAAGGGAACACATTAACATAGCACTGAAAATAATATCTAGTTAATTGCAAGCGCAGCTGCAAAATACTTGGTGCAAATCTACATGCATGCCACAACTGTTTTACTGTACAAGAATGAAAGACTGCAACTACAAAGGAGATTCTCTCTATAATTATGTGCTAGCAATAAACAATAGCTACACTAATTACACAAACTACAAGAAAAAAATCAGAAGATTCCAGTGAGGTATCCTGGCAGGGTCGCCATATGAAACGTCCCCTTAGAAAAATTTATACATGACTGTGCTTAAACTGACACACAACATTTTTAGCGCAACGCAATCTGACTTTCAGAAATCCCTACAAAAGAATGGCCCTGACTAACATTAACCTATGCATTTCACAAATCGCTTACCTCACAAAAATCTTGGTTACTCGAACTACTGCAATACAGCAAGCGCCACTACTGCCAGCTAAATAAAAGATTCAAACTACGGAAGGCACTAACTACTGATAGGCATAGTTAGCAAATGAAAGATTTTGTTAGAGAACAAACAATGTATTTACCTTAATAGTGTTGAAAAATCATAATATACATAGGAGTTCATGACATCCAGTCTTAAAAATTTCCAAACTCCGCCATTTCTCTCCCCACATCCACCACTGCTGGCAGCTGACCTCCAACTGCGCAACGCTACGCGCTGTTCACGTCCAGCTGTCCAACACTACAATGGCAGACAACAATGCAAACTAGCCACAGACTGCACACAGCACAGCCAGTGATTTTCATACAGAGAGCGCTACATGGCGGCGGCGTTACCAATATAAGAACCTAAACAGCCTAGTTACAATCTTCTTTTCCACACAATGTGAGGATTCAACAATGGATGAAATAAACAAAACTGTATCGATAATTCTGCATAAACAAAAATTTAAATGTTCCTTTGTTCAAAATCGTGTGTCTCTGAAAGTTCTTAATTGAGTGCCATGAAATTTTGACACAACGTTCAAATTTAATACAGACGAGATTTAGGTATCTAATTCTTTAATACATGATGTATAATATATGTGTTTGTAATTTGTGAGGTTTTTTGTAACAAAGTTCCCGTAAATTTACATAGATTTTTCTATTACATATTTTTAAAATAGACAATTGAATACACGCCCGTGTAACAGTGGAAAGTTGTGTCAAAATTTCAAAGCAAACAGACAAAAACTTTCTGAGATTTGCGAATAATAACATTTACGTTTCTATACACGTAGAAACGTAGGTGTTCGTTTCTTCAAAATCTCAAACCTGTGAAAGTTCTTCATGGACTGATTTGAAATTTTGACACAATGATGCATTCGAATACTCAAGTGTTTCTAGCGGGACCCCATTTGCTACATATGGAATACATATCGAATAAAAGCGGGAACGTTACAAAAATGTAAATGTTGGTTTGTTCAATATCCTTAATCTCCTGAAGTTCTTGACCATTTGTTTTGAAATGTTGATACGTTTCATCTGCATACGGGCGTGTTTTTATCTACCTATTTATAAACGTATGTAAGACATAAATTCATGTAAATTTAATATCTACATCTACATCTACATTTATACTCCGCAAGCCACCCAACGGTGTGTAGCGGTGGGCACCAAGTGCCTATCCGCTGCAGATCTTCCTGCATTTCGCTACAATTTTCTAATGCTGCAACTTCTCCGTATACTACAGCATCATCCGCGAAAAGCCGCGTGGAACTTCCGACACTATCTACTAGGTCATTTATATATATTGTGAAAAGCAATGGTCCCATAACACTCCCCTGTGGCACGCCAGAGGTTACTTTAACGTCTGTAGACGTCTCTCCATTGAGAACAACATGCTGTGTTCTGTTTGCTAATAACTCTTCAATCCAGCCACACAGCTGGTCTGATATTCCGTAGGCTCTTACTTTGTTTATCAGGCGACAGTGCGGAACTGTAACGAACGCCTTCCGGAAGTAAAGGAAAATAGCATCTACCTGGGAGCCTGTATCTAATATTTTCTGGGTCTCATGAACAAATAAAGCGAGTTGGGTCTCACACGATCGCTGTTTCCGGAATCCATGTTGATCCCCACAGAGTAGATTCTGGGTTTCCAAAAACGATATGATACTCGAGCAAAAAACATGTTCTAAAATTCTACAACAGATCGACGTCAGAGATATAGGTCTACAGTTTTGCGCATCTGCTCGACGACCATTCTTGAAGACTGGGACTACCTGTGCTCTTTTCGAATCATTTGGAACCTTCCGTTCCTCTAGAGACTTGCGGTACGCGGTTGTTAGAAGGGGGGCAAGTTCGTTCGCGTACTCTGTGTAGAATCGAATTGGTATCCCGTCAGGTCCAGTGGACTTTCCTCTGTTGAGTGATTCCAGATGCTTTTCTATTCCTTGGACACTTATTTCGATGTCAGCCATTTTTTCGTTTGTGCGAGGATTTAGAGAAGGAACTGCAGTGCGGTCTTCCTCTGTGAAACAGCTTTGGAAAAAGGTGTTTAGTATTTCAGCTTTACGCGTGTCATCCTCTGTTTCAATGCCATCATCATCCCGAAGTGTCTGGATATGCTGTTTCGAGCCACTTACTGATTTAACGTAAGACCAGAACTTCTTAGGATTTTCTGTCAAGTCGGTACATAGAATTTTACTTTCGAATTCACTGAACGCTTCACGCATAGCCCTCCTTACGCTAACTTTGACATCGTTTAGCTTCTGTTTGTCTGAGAAGTTTTGGCTGCGTTTAAACTTGGAGTGAAGCTCTCTTTGCTTTCGCAGTAGTTTCCTAACTTTGTCGTTGAACCACGGTGGGTTTTTCCCGTCCCTCGCAGTTTTACTCGGCACGTACCTGTCTAAAACGCATTTTACGATTGCCTTAAACTTTTTCCATAAACACTCAAAATTGTCAGTGTCGGAACAGAAATTTTCGTTTTGATCTGTTAGGTAGTCTGAAATCTGCCTCCTATTACTCCTGCTAAACAGATAAACCTTCCTCCCTTTTTTTATATTCCTATTAACTTCCATATTCAGGGATACTGAAACGGCCTTATGATCACTGATTCCCTGTTCTGCCTTGAACTGAAACAAACATTTTATTTACCGTAAGTCTGAAACCAACAGAGAGACCACACGGTAATTGGAGTTTTGTGTTTATATATATGGTACGTGAAGTTCAGAATAAATATCAGTTGCCTAAAGTAGTTCGATGCAACTCTCAAAAATTCCCTACAAAATCTATTTTAAAGTTTCCTTAAGTTGTTTAACACCGTAAAGCAAGTTGACTGTTTTGATGGGCTGATAGGCTCTGTGGTAAGATGCCCAACTGCCACATGGGTGGCCTTCGATTCCCAATTGTAGTATATTTTTAAACGGAGGTTCATGTTCCACGAGCATTGCCGTCAAGCGTAGGGTACATAAAGATGGAAAAAATTAATGTGCAACGTTTTTCTTTTTGTGAAACTACCTTATATGTAGAGAGGATCGCTGATTAGGGATTTTTATCTGCAATGATAAATGGATTTTTCTGTGTGTTGTGCAATTGCAAATAAAGAGACATGCATTTTCATAACACTGGCAATTAAATATGTGCTAATTAGTATATATTTATATGACGAAGATATTCGAACTGAAGGGAAAAAAGCTAAAAAAGAAATGATCGAAACTAGACTCGATCCACCAGTCCAGCAATTACCAGCCTCAAGCGTTGGTTTTTTCAGTCTTTATGCATTTCGATCTTCACGGAAATGCTTGCAGAAGAAGCAGCTATGTTTAAAAAATGCATATCACCTATTTCCCACCTGGGAATCGAATCCCGCTTCTCCACATGGAAGGCTGGCATCATGACACAGAGCTAAACTGCTCGTCGAGTTATCAGTCTTTCGTTTGAGTGGTATGTCGTTTGGGAAATTTCATAGCCGGTTCTGTCGAAAATTTTGAGAGTTGTATTTAAGTGCTGTCCCAAATTGATATTATGATTATTTCTTAAAACTGTTCTACGGCCACTGTCGATGACAGTATTAGTTGCAGTAAATAAGTGAGGAAGAAAGGTGGATGAAGTTGCACTAGGAGGGTCCTTTTTCTATCTTTCCTTAAATGTTATCAATAAAAACAAAGTATTATAATTAAGTATTAATTACTTTGTACTACTAAAATTAAAAGAAGATACTGAGGCAGAAACCATTGTTCATATCTATTGGTATATCTACCCACCATAAATTTATACATAAAATAAATGCAAATCTACTAAAATTAAAGATACACGTCACAGAGTAAATGTAAAAAGATAAAACCTGCGATCGAATGTGCACCACGTATGCACAGGAATTGCAGTAACTTTACGGCCGATGGTGTTGTGAGTTCACAGTAAAATTAAATACGAAATGTATTGTCTATGTCTGGCACTTGTCTCACTTGCGCAGCGCGACAGACGCATCTGGTTGCGCAATTCACACTATTGCTGATTGTTGGTTACATATCAAGGCGAACTGTATTTTCCTCAAGATTGCGCGCGGGCTTTTCAAAAGAAATCCAACATAGCGATTTTTTTTCAAACGGGAATGTAGACGAAAATCTAACGATAGTTGAATCAATGAACTGAGATAATCCTGTAGTAGGGAGCACATTGTGCTCATGTGGGAGCGATCTAGATGCTTGTAACACAATAAACCGATAGCCAAGATCGCAGGAATTCTTTTTATTCCATGCTTACCGGTTTCGGCGAAATCAAAGTCGCCATCATCGGATCTTAGGACACATACAGGTTACAACATCAAGGCAAACAATGATGACATTAATAGTTGCCTGGAGTGTAAGAACAGAGCCGGAGTTGCGATAGTACCAAGCGTGCGCTTGTATGTGATGGACATACTTAACATTTATAATGTCATCTCTCTTGGACGCCTATGTGCTACTTACGACAATTTTGTAAGGCCTGCGTGTTATAGGCAACTATTAACATCATCATTGTTTCCCTTGATGTAACCTGTATGTGTCCTAAGATCCGATGATGGCGGCTTTAGTTTCGCCGAAACCGGTAATCATGGAATAAAAAGAATTCCTGCCATCTTGGCTACCAGTTTATTGTATTATGAGATAATCCTGTTGTAATTGGATATGATACGAAAGACGCTTGATGGAATGCTCTTTGGGGGCTTTTACCTGAAATAAAAGCTAAGTTTTACTTTCGTACGAAACAGCTGCACGAGCCGCGGGTTGGCCACCCCTCGTTTAGATAATAGCCACTGCAGTTTTTGTAAGAAATGATTTTACAATTTTTCAGGCAGACAGTCGTAACTGCGTCTAGGAATAGGTTGCGCCCAATGGCAATATCCTTGGCTTAGTTACGACAGATGGGCACGTGCCAGCCAAGGTCTCAGGCAAGGGCGCCGCGTTGTGAAAATAACACGTGTAAGCGCGCTAAAACCGCCGCGGCTGTTGCGTGAATAGGCGGCCACGAGATAGTGCGGGAAATTAAAAAAGACCTGTTCTCTCTGATGACGATGAAGGAATACTGTTCTCGGGCGATGCAAAGACCGTACCTCCAATCTCACTTCATCAAAGCAAAACCTCTGTACCAGAGATTGCGGTAGCTACTGTTATGTCAAGACAAGCGCAAACCTACTGCTTCTCCACGTTTTATCGGTCTCAATGGAAATTCTTATACAGTTCTAGATAAACTGCTGGCGACTAAACCTGCAGCCCTATCAAGCCGGTGTGCACGTCAAATTGGCATGAAGTGCACTACATGTATGTACGAGTATATGCAAATGATTGTCATTTCAGCACAACTGCTCATAGTAGGTAGGAGAAAGACCATCTACACTGAGGCGATGGAAGTCACGGGATACCTCCTAACATCGCTGTCCGACCTCCTTCCGCATCGCATAGTGCAGCAACTCGTCGTCGCGTTGACTCAACAACTCGTTGGAACCCCCCTGTAGAAATATTGAGCCATGCTACCTCCATAGCCGTCCATAACCGCGAAAATGTTGCCGGCGCAGGATTTTGTACACGGCCTGACCTCTCGATTATACCCAATAAATGTTTGATGGCATTCATGTGAGGCGATCTGGGTGCCCAAACCATTCACTAGAATTGTCTAGAGTGTTCTTCAGCCGGTCGTAGTGGCCGAGCGGTTCTAGGCGTTTCAGTCCGGAACCGCGCGACTGCTACGGTCGCAGGTTCGAATCCTGCCTCGGGCATGGATGTGTGTGATGTCCTTAGGCTAGTTAGGTTTAAGTAGTTCTAAGTTCTAGGGGACTGATGACCTCAGATGTTAAGTCCCATAGTGCTCAGAGCCATTTGAACCAAGTGTTCTTCAAACCAATCACGAACAACTGTGGCCCACTGACATGGCGCATTGTCTTACAGAAACACTGCAGCGATGTTTGCAAACATCACGCCATGAATGGCTGCAAGTTGTCTCCAAGCAGCCAAACACCCAGAGGACCCAGTCCAGTCCTTGTAAAAATAGCCCACACCATTATGGGGCCACCAACAGCATGCAGAGTGCCTTGTTGAGAATTTGGGTCCATGACTTCTTGGGGTCTGCGCCACACTAACTCTGCTATCAGCTCTTACCAGCTGTCGTGTGACTAGGGCCTCCCGTCCAGTAGGCCGTTCGCCAGGTGCAAGTCTTTCGATTTGACGTCACCTCGGCGACTTGTGCGTCGATGGGATGAAATGATGATGAGTAGGACAACACAATACCCAGTTCCTGAGCGGAGAAAATCTCCAACCCAGCCGGGAATCAAATCCGAGCCCTTAGGATTGACATTCTGTTGCGCTGACCACTCAGCTACTGGGGGTGAATTCTTGCCAACTGAAACCGGGACTCATCTGATCAGTCGTCCACGGTCCAACGGATATGATCAGGAGCCCAGGAGGCGCTGCAGGCACTCGAGTAGCCGTCTGCTGCCATGGCCTATTAACGCCAAATTTCGCCGCACTCTCCTAGCGGATACATTCTCACATGGATTTCTGTGGTAATTTCACGTAGTGTTGCTTGTCTGTTACTAATTAGAACTCTACGCAAACGTCGCTGCTCGCGATCGTTAGGTGAAGGCCGTCGGCCACAGCTTTGTCCATGATGAGATGTAATGGCTGAAATTTGATATTCTAGGAACGCTATTGACACAGACGATCTCAGAATATTGAATTCCCTGACGATTTGTGAACTGAACTGCCCCTTGCGTCTAGCTCCAACTACGATTAAGAGTTCAAAATTTGTTAATCGCCGTGGTGCGTCCATGATCACATCGGAACCTTTTCGCACGAATCACCTGAGTACAAATGACAGTTCTGCCAATGCAATGCCCTTTTATACCTTATGTACCCGATACTACCGCCATCTGTATATGTGCATATCGCTATCCCATAACCTTTATACCTCAATGTATGTCCTGTATATAAATATAAGGCTACAATGTGGATTTCTCATTCAGAAATCACATTTGAAAATTGTTTCTGAGAAGATTGTGTAATGCTTAGTATAAGGTAGAGAAACGTACACCAACACTAGTCGAAATTCATCAGTGACAGGCTCCTGGTCTATCGAGACTGTGATTTACAAGTCTTCAACACCGATTCTCGCGTTGCTCGACACCCCAGAACTATCATGTGGACGGGGGAAATGATCTGTTCCAAGAACCATTCTCAATACGATATAGGATCTCAATCAACGGAAACGACTAGAGCACGAGAGATCGGCCATACTGTACACCCGGCCGGACTGGGTTGTACAGCCACGTCACTTACTTTCAGTCAGGCAATGGGTGTGTTTACAGTAACACAAGTAATACAAGTATCATCATGGACAATTGGGACGGTATCTGGAGCACCACGGACTGACAGCACAGCGACCAGGCCTGCAGCTTTCCCTGACGCTGTAGCAGCGAGAATTGTGGATAAATTTGTGAGTCAAACGATGAAGCTGGACACAGGAGTGACATCACTTCGTCTTTTCAAACAAGTCCCGATTCTACATACAGCATCACAATATTTACTGTAATCGTGTCTGCAGACTCCGAGGACACCTTACTTTGCCAGATTCCTTTCGTCATCGTCATACTGGGTGCAGTACAATAAAAAATTACAATTACAAACTTTAAAGGCACAAGGAATGAAAGAAATTGATTGGCAATTGTCCTTTCGCTTGCAATGAAGAGAGAATACTAGCAAAACTGCCTTATTATGAAAGGTCTGCGTGTACAAAATTGTGCTATTGTTGATTGACTTTACCTTGCGTCGTTTCTTTTTCTGTGTCCATCCCTATACATATATTAATTATATTTCTCGTCTTATGAAAGCTTCTCCTTCTCCTAATTTTGCGAAAATATGTCCGTGGACTTCTTTTCGTCCATTTCAATTGACGATGCAGGTAGCCGACTCCAGGAAACCCAGTAACTCTCAAGATGATGCAAAATATGAAGGAATTTTTCTTGACTTGGTTCAGTTTCACTTTAAGAAAAATGCTTAACACCGTTATTAAGTCTTCTCTTATTCGGAAACACATATGATACAAAAGACTCGTAGTCCGTCATACACCGAGCAGTACAGCGTAACAAAACTTCTACTTACCAGACAGCCTGACTGAGACCAAACTGAGACTGTCTCAAACAAAATCATATACAAATAATTGATCGAAAATCCCTTCATTTGTCTGCGCCCCACCGCGCATTCACAATTAATTTCTTTGTCAATGCTTACGTTCAATCGATGTTTCATTTTTGTTTTGTTCTTAAATAAATATCAGCTTTACGGTATCCTGGGGGTCTTTCATCATATTCCTACACAACTGGCCCTACACTGTACGTTGACATTGTATGAAGACGTACAGTGTTTTCTTCTGGTTTGTATTTACATTTGCCGATAGGGGTCGATGCCCGTTATTGGCAGGCCTTCTTTTTTTATTTAATGGAATGGATATGTCAGCTTATCCTATTAAAATATATAATACATAACTAGTTATACCCGTCGAACTTCGTTCCGCCTCTGAAAATCTTTATATGTTATAGCTGACCCGGCAAACGTTGTTTTGCCATATAAATTATCTCTAGGCTATAAGAATAATGTATACATGTAACACAATGTATGTGAAATTAGATGTATACGTATAACACAATAGCCATTGTTGGCGCCGGCCTGTGTGGCCGTGCGGTTCTAGGCGCTTCAGTCTGGAACCGCGTGACCGCTACGGTCGCAGGTTCGAATCCTGCCTCGGGCATGGATGTGTGTGATGTCCTTAGGTTAGTTAGGTTTAAGTAGTTCTAAGTTCTAGGGGGGAGAAGAGAAGTTTGTGGCACAACTTGATCAGAAGAAGGGATCGGTTGGTAGGACATGTTCTGAGGCATCAAGGGATCACCAATTTAGTATTGGAGGGCAGCGTGGAGGGTAAAAATCGTAGAGGGAGACCAAGAGATGAATACACTAAGCAGATTCAGAAGGATGTACGTTGCAGTAGGTACTGGGAGATGAAGAAGCTTACACAGGATAGAGTAGCATGGAGAGCTGAATGAAACCAGTCTCAGGACTGAAGACCACAACAACAACAAGTTCTAGGGGACTGATGACCACAGATGTTAAGTCCCATAGTGCTCAGAGCCAACCATTGTTCGCGAGAGCTCGTGACACAAACAATAATAATGGCCGAAAACTGTGTAGGGAGTGAGAAAAGGCTTAGGGGGAAGTCTGGCAGTATCGGCCACTATTAGTTCTAGCATTTCTACGGTAGATTGCGCGGATTTAACAACTGCAGCCGATACACGGCTCGTCCATGAGCATAGAAACATAGTGGCAATTTCGTGTCCAAACGTGTTCGACAGCATTATGTATAAGGCCAAGCGCAAACTCATCGGTTTTTATCGTACGTAAAAATATTGTACGATTAAATTCTTTTAGAGGAACAAAAAGGAGAGCATAGGAATTTCTTTGTTCCATTAAAAGAATTTGATCATACGATATATTTCCGTACGATAAAAATCTATACGTGTGCGCTAGGCCTAAATGTCGGTTTGGCGAATGACGCGTACTACCTAGTTAAACTTCTCGGTCTAGTTACGTCGATTCAAATAGGGATATTCGAGTCGTTGCTTTTGGTACGTTTTCTTCAATTACCTATCTGTCGAATAGTGAAAGACTATCACCGTTAGACACCTCGCGGGGATAACTGGTCAAGTGATAACTGATCAGCTATCGACCGGTGTTGAAAATTATTAAATTATTAAAATCGCTATTAAAAATAGGGATTGGTGGTAGAAGGGTGAAAATTCAAGGTTGCGTAAATTTTGTAATGCTACATGATAAAAAAAATAAAAATAAAAAGTTCTGTCCAAAAAATAAGAAAAAATGTTTCGAGGATGACCACCCTTATCACTTATGGGTATGAAAAACAGATTAGGACCGATTCTCACACCTATCGAATATAAATGAAAATTTCATCAGAGTTTATCAACCCGTTTCGGAGGAGTATGGCAACTAACACTGTGACACGAAAATTATATATATAAGGATATGTGAGTCCATTACGTACTTAAAATTGGTGCGTTAACAATAATGTCGAGTTTGCTCCATTCTCGCTGCCAGGTTCCGCGCTGGCGCATTGGCTGATTTGGCGGCCAGAACTAGTTGCCAACGGTCAACATGCTATATGCTACCGTTGCACGTCGCGTGCACTCGTTTTCTTGGTGTTGACGTCACATTGAGTGTCACACTTCCACTTGAGTGCCACGTATCGAAGAATTCCGGTGGCGTTTGTCTTCATTCTGGGTGCAGTGAGTGTATGCTTACTGTTCCAAAATCCGACTCTGTGGCAGAAGATCTCCATTTTTACGGCCCGGGCGTCATTACTACCCGTCGTACTCGCATTTTCAGCAGAGAGAACCTGACCAACAGCATCCGTCGATGAGGAGAGTACCTGTTCGAGCAACTATAGTTCACTTGTCCATGTATCAAGCGTTGTGAGCCACAATATTCATAAGTTATTTCGTTGTACACGCTTGTTCATGTCACCACACTTGACCGTGCACTTGTTGAAAGACACATATAGTCTTCCAAAACGTTGTATAAATTGCTTGTCTTTGAAGTTCATTTCTTCATATAGATTTTGGTTCCCAATGAAGATTCATATAACTATTGAGTTACAACAATATACATAACATGATACCTTATACCTATGGCTGACATTCCATCCATTGGTTATATTGCGGACATAAATTTCTTAAGTTTTAAAACGTCATAAAATTTTTCATTAATTGGGTTCTGTTATTACAGTTTGTTTGTTTGCTTATACTTATCTTCATTCATTCATTCACATTACATACACAAATTAATTACGTATCACATTTTTAAGACGCAATACAAGCATATGATACATTTTTGCTTCATTTTATAGATAGGCTTTTATCACTTATGGGAGCTCAACTCTGTCTTAGGTAAAGGAAGGAGAAAAAAACATTAGAAATAGGACTAAAACATCGCGTATTGCTGGCCTAACTACGCATAGCGCCGCCTCCTTTGTTTGGAAGGGAAGAAAGGAAATACTTATCTACTCGTTCATGGATTTATGTGGACATGTTACTCGTACAATCATGGACTAGTTACCAAAAAACTTTTGCTTTATTGAAATAATGTGTATCGACTAATCATTGACGAAGTGTCAGGTTGTTTCTTCATGTACTAGTGCTGTTTACTTCAATTCACGTGTAGCCTAGAGTGAAATCTAATGTTTTAACCATCGTATACTTATCTTTTTCAAATATCTGTAACTGTCATTATTCAAGCTTTCATGTGTGACGATAAAAAATTGATTGGTTTTTGTGAAACCTCATGCTTAAATTTTTATATGTACTCTGCAGCGAATAGATAGTGATAATTGTCACTTAGACACCCTGCGACGATGCACATTTCATTTTTCATTTGCCTTATGACCCTTATTGTAAATATCCTTATAACTAAGTTTTTTACTCGAGGTGCGGCCCGTTTCTTCATTTGGTTACCTGCTACTCTCGACGTAATCCTCTTCTTCCGCGTCGTGACGATGCACTGGTCGCTGAAAGAAAAAACTTAAAACTAACTTAAAAGTAATTGCATTTCGTAACTTTGTTGGCCACTGATTCTTTTGGTCATTGCATACGTCTGCAGATATTTCCATATTTTGTTTAAATTCATATACATTTGTTTATTCTGTTACTCTTTATGATCATTTATTCTTCTAAGGAAATTGTTTGACATCTCTCACGGTATTTTGTCGTTAGTCCTTAGCTTACACGTCTCGTATAGTTTTTCATAATGCTTCCTTTCGGTTGTAAATATGTTGTATGTAGTTTAGTATTTAATTAGATCTGTGTGTACATATATCAATAGGTTCCTTAGTTCTTAGACAGTAGATGTATTTGCGTAGTATTTCCATTTACTTTGTATTTAGGTTAAGTTCACATTGCATTCCTATTTTGACTGCGCCTTCAGCCAGTCTGTAGCGTATGCGGATAGGTCAATACCTCCTCTCCTGCTACTGACGTCAGCGCGCATTGTTGAGCGCGTGACAGGTGAGCCATAAGCTAATTATTTTTATACGAGTACTTTCGCTTCGTATGAAGCGGTGTGTTACTTCTCATTGCTGTTAAATTGTATGCCTACATGTACAAATCAAAAGGATTACTGATGCTTATACACATTACTTTATCTTAAAATGCACTCCAGAAGAAAATTACATTAGAATTATGTACACTATGTACAATTATCTTGTGATAAAAAATATTGTTACCACGCTTCGTCATTCTATAAAGGCTTTTTGTATCTTTGGGAGGATAGAGAGCCGGCCGCAGTGACCGAGCGGTTCTAAGCCCTTTAGTCCGGAACCGCGCTCCTGCTACGGGCATGGATGTGTGTGATGTCCTTAGATTCGTTAGGTTTAAGTAGTTCCAAGTCTAGTGGACTGATGACCGCAGATGTTAAGTCCCGCATTGCTTAGAGCCATTTGAACTTTTTTTTTCTTTTTTTTTTTTTTTTTTAAGGGTAGAGATCGTTGTCTCTTCCTGTATTCTCATAGGCTAATCTGTACGTCCCACGGTATGATATTTTTGATATTTTGAAAATTACATATGGTCTTGAATAGAGTTTTGCCACTTCTCATTCAGTTTGCCAAATTTTGTCGATTTGGGGTGAATCCGTAAGAGGACTCGTTGCCCTTCAAAAAATTGTGTAAAACGTTTCAGTTTCTTGTTATAAGCTTTGTTTCTATACTCGGCACTGTTTTGTAGTGTAATCGTGGCTTGTTTGATTTTGTCTTGTTGTGGATACCTTTGGTATGGGCAACTACCTCTCATTCGTTTGCTTTGTCTGGAACATCAATTCATTAGATGTGAAACCTGTTGAAGAATGTCGAATTGTTTCCACTTCCGCCCAACGAAATATGAAGCATTATAAATTAGTAGTACTTTTGCTTTCCTACTCTTCTCAAATAGTCTCCCTCAATTATTTTTCTGATATTTGTGGCTGTTGCATTTTTAATGGCATACATTTTGATATATTTTGAGAAATGTCGTATAGTGTTACTACATATTTTACTCCTCCTTTACTTTTTGGATATGGACCAGCTATGTCCAGGAATACGATAGCTAGAGGTCTTTTTGTGAGTATTGGGTGTAGCTCAGTATATTTTGACACATCGGACTGTTTTGATTTTTGACATACTGTACACTTTCTTAATAACTGTAGAACTCGCCTTCTCAGATTTGGACAATAAAGTGTTGCAATTTTTTGCAGTACATTTGCTCACTCCATAATGTCCCCATACTTCATGTGTCGTGCTCGGGCGTTGTGAGTAATTTTTCTCTAATTTGCGATAGTAAACGACTTTTCAAAATGTTTAACACGTCTACCTACGATATTGGGTTCGTCCAGCAGAGTGTCTTCTTCAGGTATTTTTCAAAGTATCCACGTAGGCTACTGTACTTGCCATTGAATGGAGCAGGGTTGAAAACCTTGCGTCTCAGTCATTCTTGCACTGCCTTGGACCAGTATTTGTCAAGGAAAGCTCGTTAAAATTGGGTATAAGTGCTGCAGCGTTCGGCCACTTCAGTTGCCCATAATAGCACATCGCCTTGCGTATATCCCACGACAAATCTCATTTTCTGTGCTTCCGTCCAGTTGCGTGCAGTTGCGTGGAAATACCTGACGAAAAGCACTAATAAATACTACAGGATTCATACTTTTACCTTAGGTAGTAAATTTAGGAAATTGTCGATGTCTCAGCGAACCTTCGTCTGCAAAAATAGTTGACAGACTCATGGCATTTTCAAAAAAAAAAAAAAAAAAAAAAAAAAAAAGGGTCAAATGGCTCTGAGCACTACGGGTCTTAACATCTGAGGTCATCAGTCCCCTAGAACTTAGAACTACTTAAATCTAACTAACCTAAGGACATCACACACATCCATGCCCGAGGCAGGATTCGAACCTGCGACCGTAGCGGTCGCGCGGTTCCAGAGTGTAGCGCCTAGAACCGCTCGGCCACACCAGCTGGCGTGGCATTTTCGATCGTATTTATGTTGTTATTGTAGTTACCTGTAATTCCGGCTGGTAATTGTTCAGGTATTGGAGTTGTGGGTATGTTTACACTTTGCAGTCTACAATTGTCAATGGTACCTGCTGTGGGACTCGTGACAATTTGTGAATGTATACCAACAGGTTGTGGTTTGTTTACTGTAGCTTGTGTATTATTTACATTCATATTTCGAGATACGGTAATATTTTCTTCTAAAAGATTGCGGATCCTATTTTCCGCAGCTTGTATATTAATGTTTACCGTGTTCACGATTTCATTTTCCTTTTTTTGAATTGCCTTTTCTACTTTCATCTCTGTATAACTTACAATCAGTTACTAACTTCTCTATAATGGTGTTACCCTTATCTAGCGTACCTGCTTCAGCTTGACTAATGATATCACTCAGATTTTCATTAATCTTTTCTCTCTCCTTCTTAGCACATACTGAGTCAACTTTTAATGTTGCTCCCCTTAAAGTAAGCTCTTCTGCAGCTAGAGGTACAACTTCTTAGTCTCTGTTTATTTTGTTGACGATAGTGGTTACCTTTTTTACTGTCGAAACCAAATGGTTTTGAGTGGCTTCAGCGTTTGTGTTAGCGCCTACGGTTTTCTTTATCTGTCGCTCTATTTGATCGTGATGGTCATTAAAAGAATCTGCCTTCCGTTTTACCTCCGTAATGTTACTGTTAACTTCATAAAGTACCTCATGTTTTAACTGTGTTTTCATATCATTCAATTTTTCCTCGATTTCAGTGCGAAAGTTTTTGGTTAAGTCAACGATTTCTGATGAGACCGTGTCTTGAAAATCCTTGAATATTTGTTTTTGTTCTTGCTTCATTGAATTTTGATCTTGTGTAACAGTGTTTTGTTGCTGTTTTACCATGTTCATTGTTGTTGTTGTTGTGGTCTTCAGTCCTGAGACTGGTTTGATGCAGCTCTCCATGCTACCCTATCCTGTGCAAGCTTCTTCAACTCCCAGTACTTACTGCAACCCACGTCCTTCTGAATCTGCTTAGTGTATTCATCTCTTGGTCTCCCTCTACGATTTTTACCCTCCACGCTGCCCTCCAATGCTAAATTGGTGATCCCTTGATGCCTCAGAGCATGTCCTACCAACCGGTCCCTTCTTCTTGTCAAGTTGTGACACAAACTCCTCCCCAATTCTATTCAATACTTCATCATTAGTTATGTGATCTACCCATCTAATCTTCAGCATTCTGCTGTAGCACCACATTTCGAAAGCTTCTATTCTCTTCTTGTCCAAACTATTCATTGTCCGTGTTTCACTTCCATACATGGCTACACTCCATACAAATACTTTCAGAAACGACTTCCTGACACTTAAATCAATACTCGATGTTAACAAATTTCTCTTCTTCAGAAACGCTTTCCTTGCCATTGCCAGTCTACATTTTATATCTTCTCTACTTCGACCATCATCAGTTATTTTGCTCCCCAAATAGCAAAACTCCTTTACTACTTTAAGTGTCTCATTTCCTAATCTAATTCCCTCAGCATCACCCGATTTAATTCGACCACATTCCATTATCCTCGTTTTGCTTTAGTTGATGTTCGTCTTATATCCTCCCTTCAAGACACTGTCCATTCCGTTCAACTGCTCTTCCAAGCCCTTTGCTGTCTTTGACAGAATTACGATGTCATCGGCGAACCTCAAAGTTTTTATTTCTTCTCATTGGCTTTTAATACCTACACCAAATTTTTCTTTCGTTTCCTTTACTGCTTGCTCAATATACAGATTGAATAACATCGGGGAGAGGCTACAACCCTGTCTTACTCCCTTCCCAACCACTGCTTAACTTTGATGCCCCTCGACTCTTATAACTGCCATCTGCTTTCTGTACAAATTGTAAATAGCCTTTCGCTCCCTGTATTTTACCCCTGCCACCTTTAGAATTTGAAAGAGAGTATTCCAATCAACATTTTCAAAAGCTTTCTCTAAGTCTACAAATGCTAGAAACGTAGGTTTGCCGATCCTTAATCTTTCTTCTAAGATAAGTCGTAAGGTCAGTATTGCCTCACGTGTTCCAACATTTCTACGGAATCCAACCTGATCTTCCCCGAGGTCGGCTTCTACCAGTTTTTCCATTCGTCTGTAAAGAATCCGCGTTAGTATTTAGCAGCTATTACTTATTAAACTGATAGTTCGGTAATTTTCACTTCTGTCAACACCTGTTTTCTTTGTGATTGGAATTATTGTATTCCTCTTGAAGTCTGAGGGTATTTCGCCTGTCTCATACATCTTACTCACCAGATGGTAGAGTTTTGTCAGGACTGGCTCTCCCAAGGCCGTCAGTAGTTCTAATGGAATGTTGTCTACTCCCGGGACCTTGTTTCGACTCAGGTCTTTCAGTGCTCTGTCAAACTCTTCACGCAGTATAGTATCTCCCATTTCATCTTCATCTACATCCTCTTCCATTTCCATAATATTGTCCTCAAGTACATCGCCCTTGTATAGACCCTCTACATACTCCTTCCACCTTTCTGCTTTCCCTTCTTTGCTTAGAACTGGGTTTCCACCTGAGCTCTTGATGTTCATACAAGTGGTTCTCTTTTCTCCAAAGGTCTCTTTAATTTTCCGGTAAGCAGTATCTATCTTACCCCTAGTGATATCTTGTGTTAAATTACTGAAATTGGTGTTTATATTGAGTTTCATATCATCAAATTTCGCATTTATATTAGAAAGTAGCTGCCATAGCAGTGCTTTAGTTGTACTACTGTGGCTGTTGCCAGCTGTACTTTCCAAGTTAATGTTTGTGTCGTGATCAAGTGGTGTTTGTAACGTGTTGTCGAGATTCATATTTAGATCGCTCTCCGACATTTCATTCATGAGCGGTATGTCGGTCTGGGAGATGCGTGACATTGTCTCGTCAATTGTAAACATTGTGTCGTCAAGGTTATTCTGTTGCGGAGCGTCGCTATCATTTGCACTCCTGCGACACTCATCTCTGATCTACTTAAACTTTCTGCAGTAGGCATGCTTGGCGCCTGTTCGATCTCGCAATTCTACGCCATCTTGGCTTCTTGCGTTTTCGCTATCGCTATCATAAATGGGCATTTATTTTCCGGCGATGTTATATAGATATGCAAAAAATGGAAACTTCACAAAAGTGTTAAAAATTTCATACACTAATTATTACACTTGATGAATGTAAATTACATAATGTCAAAGTCTGTTTTACGTCTATTATGATGCTCAAACTATCGTGTCACAAATCTTTGTTTTACGGACAATGTGTATCACACTGAAAAATTTCTGTAAGTTTTTCACCAGTAAAATTCAAGGAAGGAAATAATGAGGGAAAGGTTTCTATCTACATCAAAAGAGGCGCTACCAAGCGCAACCATGCAAGAAACTTGCGTAGCCGTCCTACCTTTGCTGCCCCGAATAAAACAGCTTAGTATGGAAAATTTTACGTGACCTGGATCCAATTCTTATTCCTTTCAAAATTTTTCTCCTCGACTTTTGCTTTTTTGTAATACTTGCTCTCCGTTGTGATTCATGCAAATAGAAAATACAGACAATAGTTTTATGACTAATAACAATGTCATAGAAATTACTTATGATAACAATGGTTAACCACATTTCTGACATGGTAAGGTCGTGGGTAGTGTCCTACCTTCGAGGACTCGTGACATTATCTTTTGGTAACGTAACGTAAGAGGGCAAGTTGCTCATGCTGTCCTGATCTAACTCGATGTAGGGGGATGTCCGATCTTAGCCGTAACTAGCACGTTCTACAGATCTTTCACTCACTGTATACATCTGGTCACACATTGTTGAGAGACTGGGTTACCGTGCCTCGTCAGCCACAATGATTGATGAAGTTTTGCGTAAAGTTGAAGCAACAAGTCATAAAACATCAAATCAACTCTATGTACAGCCGGGTTGGAGGTATTCTTAACTCGTGTGCTAAATTAAAACATGATTTCTACCTACTATGTCGCATATGCACATTAAGTAAAAATTCTTTGTTTGCTATCCTTCCTGGTAAAATAGTTTCATTGGCTAGCAGTGCAAATATTTCCGATGTAGATTCCTGTTTTTAATCCCTGTTGTCAATCCCGTACAGACACCAAACACTGTAACAATGTGGACATAAATCTGACAGCCGCCCTCAGGAATCTATCAGGGTATTATAATGCGAAGCAGATAAGATTAAACTTTTCTAACAGAAATGGCTGTGCGTTCCATTTACGGAACTTAGAAGCTCGTCGTGAACAACACATTGTGTGGGCAGTAAATCGATTACAGTACTCTCACGCTCCAAAACACCTCGCACTAATTCCTACCTTTTTAAATGATCTCGTAAAAACTGCGTCCGAACAGGTCTCGGACTGCCCAAAGGTACCGACCGACCGCCGCCTCATCCTCATCCGTCAGGCGTCCCTGGATCGGATATGAAGGGGCATGTGGTCAGCACACCGCTCTCCCGACCGTTCTGTTTTCGTGACTCCTCAGTTGGGTTCACACGAGCTTAGTGCACCCCGATTGCCAACAGTACTCGGCAGACCCGGACGGTTACCCGTCCAAGTGGTAACCAAGCCAGACAGCATTTAACTTCGGTGATCTGACGGGTATCTTGTTACCACTGCGACAAGGCCGTTGGCGCAAGAAATTGTAAAAACATCAAAAAACGCGAAGTAATGTGGTTCGCAAATGGTGGGGTGAAAAAGGGGCTCATATTCTCGAGCAAGCTGTGCTTCATCAATGGCACTGTGTTTTCCTGTTGTGAAATATGCTACCACTGTCTGGGATAGCTCGTCGTATATTAAGCAGATGGATTCATGGCTCAATGAAATGCGTATCCTCCTTACAGTCTGTCTCAATCCCATTCCAACAGGTAGTCTCTTTACCTAGCTGGAATAGAACCGCCCTCTGTACGCAGAGAAGTGGCTGGTGATAGGGAGGGGCTTAAGTAAAGCAGAATAGCACCCACTCACTGCATGGGCGTTCGCCTCTTCCCCAACGATTGAGGTCAAGGGAGGGCTCTCTGTGGTCATCTAAGAAGCATAGCGCGCCTCCCAAGAAGGCGAGGCTACAACTGTGAACGGAGAGACCACTGTAACTCTGAAGATGGATACAGCAACCGAGTAATTACCCCTCTGCACCCAGCTAAAGGTGGTTGAAATGGAACTGGCTAAACGGATTACAATACGAAGAGGTAAGACAGACGGACAATATGAACAACAGGAAGAATGTCGATCACAAGTACTGTGAAAGTTAACAGGAGCAAACCACACTCCATGTACTTCAGTGATTTCTGTACCCAACATCCTGCACAAAAGTTGATGTCATTCATGCCACTGCGACTGCCTTGGAGACTGCGAAGTCCTGGGTACATCTGATACAAAGATACAAGTTCATAATATGTATTGTATTTCCTGAACATACATTATCTAATAGCGGAATAAAAGGTGTATATGCATATGTTTAAAAGACGCTGACTGAAAAATGGGATATCAGCTGTCTCATTCTACCTTCCTCGGCACCTTTAAAAGTTTTATCCAAAAATTTTGGCACGTGAACATATTCATACTGTTTTTAACGTGCAACTCACCTCTCTTTCCCACAGGCTCCCCTAACTATAACTCGTTCAAACTCGCTAGTCGACCTCTGCAAGCGTCTCATACCCAACCACTCCCATTTGCTCATTCTCTCACTCATTCATTCAGCCCACCTCACTGTGACTATCTCTTTTTATATAACTATCACTGTCTCCAGTCTCACAGCCACGATCTCCGTCGTTCTGTCCTACTTATACTACTGTCTCCTATGAAAGTGCCTGTCTCGCTCTTTGTTACTGCTACTATCTCCTTCAGACTTTCTCATTGCTACCGTATCTACTCACTGTCACTATCCCTCTCTTCCTCGTTTTCATCGTCATATACTCTGTCTCTCACCCACCTTCTCCTTCTCTTTCTTCCTTTCCCATTGGCACTGCTTCCTTCACTCTTTTCCTGGTACTGTCATGTCACTATCAACTGCGTTCCACTGCCAGTCTGTCCCTCTCATTCTCTCACACTGACGTTGTCCCATCGCTCTTTCTATAACGCAACCACAGTCCACCATCCATCAGTATTTATTGATTTTCCGTCTCTTTCCACTGCCGCTGTCTCCTTTTCTCTTATCACAAAAAAGCACAAATATGTTCGCACGCCAAAATTTTTGGTAAAATTTTTAAAGGCGTTGAGAAAGGTGGAATGAGGTAAACAGGATCATATTCGCCATTTTTGTGCTCCTCCGATAGGAGTATTCTTCCTTTGATTCCTATCTTTTCCCTGCCACAGCAGGGCATGTCACTCACATGAAAAGAACTTTGTGGGTCAGTAAAATATTTTTGGTTTACTTTTGTGAAATTGAAATAACGCAAAACTAATTTTACACCTGAGGCCGTATTTTACGTGCACAAAAATTCTGCATGGGTTTCAGAACTACAAGGAGTTCCCGACCGTTCTGATAATAACGGAAACACTTTACAGTATATCTCTCCGTGTTACATCACTACGTTTTCGCCTCACGCCGGATTTTACGTGCGCGTTTCGCGTGTACAAGTAGTGTAATTTTGAGCCTCTGTATCTTGGAAAGGATAAAGGTACCAAAAAAATTTTCAATGTTGTTCGAGAACGGGGTCTTAGAAATATATTGTAAAAAAAATTCAGCCATTTTCTGTGCACAGCCGTTTTGGGATCCGCGACTCGGTTTTGATACGAAAAAAAGTTAAGGGGGGACGTCGATGAAATTGACCAACAATGTCAATTTTCGATTTATTTTTTATTTGTTAGTACAACTGATGGACCATAAGTTCCCAAAGTTTCAATGTTGAAATCGCATTGAAAATTAATTAAAAGTGTGATGCGGCCACATTAGCTGGTGTAAATATCTACAAGCTCAGAGGGATAACAACGTCTACATTCACAAGGAGAGACTTCGAAATTGTATCCTGGATCTCGTCAAGCCCACTTACAGGCTTCTGGAAGATCCTACACTTCTCAAAAAGTGTGTTCATGGCAAAACCCAAAATCAAAATGAGTCTCTAAATTCACTCATATGGAAACGATGCCCTAAAAACACATTTGCATCTGCTACAGTTGTTAGAATTGCAACTTACGATGCAGTTATTGTATTTAATGATGGGAACCTCGGGAGGATGAAGGTATTAGAAAGAATGGGCTTCAAGATAAGAAATTTTACTCAAGACATCCTGAGAAAAATAGATTTACAGCGCGTCTCTGCAGCTGAAAAGTCAGTTGAAGACCTGGTAAAGGAAAGAAGACAGACAACAAGAATTCAGAAGAGAAGCCTTGAAGAGAAAGACGACCCAGAGTAGAAATGTGGTGCCTTCTGAAGAAGTGACTTTAGGAAAAAAGTTAGGTTGAACTTTAAATTGCCTTTCCTGAAACGTTTGTTTTTTTTAAGTTTATGTATCTTTTCCTCAGATTCTATGAAAACTAGAATTATGAAATTTTGTACACATATTTCTGTACACCTAATAAACGTTGTCTCAAGAGCAAATTTTGAAATTCTGATTGCAAGCTGATATATGGGTCAAACTGCTTGGATTGGCATGAATTTAAAGCTGTACTTGTGGAGTTATAATTAAGAAATTATGAAAATTCTCCTATTTGACCTATTCCAAAATCCTCTTGAGAGAAGCTTACAAAATATAAGGAGATGAAACAGAGAAGTTTTTGTAGAAATCTCTTGAATACTTTCTGAGAAAAAGGAACATACATTATTTTTTGAAAATAAAACTTCAAATTTCATTAAAAAAAATTGAATATATATCATCAAAGGATTTTATATTTAAATGTGCTACTTTCATGTAAAGCGTGGCACAAAATTTCATTGCAATATCTCCAAAACTGTGGATTTGGTGCATTTTTGAAATAGTGTGTGTGTTTTTCATCAACTCTTTTTTGGGGGTTTTCTAAGGAATCGCCCATGAACTAATGGTACCTCCGAAAGCCCCTTAAGGCACACCATAGACCACAACAACTGCAAAAAGGATCAAACCATTAGATCCATTTCCCTAAGGATATTAATACTTTGGCCCTGTACTATAAGATAGTGAAACTAAGTTGATCCATCCTCTTCGGTACATAAATGTCCCTGACCCAAGAGCTATGATAAACACGTGGCCCTACCTTTCTATCGCCCATAGAACCCGAGGTATGAGCCCCCGAAGAATCTTCTTTTATGTGCGTTGTTTTGGAACAAGTAGGTAGCGAATGTTAGGTTGAGATTTCTCCAAGACTATTGTAGGTAAGAGACGTTGAAGGGCATAAGAAGGGGCTTCATATGCAGATGCGTCGCAATGGAAACGACAAATAATTGTTCAGACAAGACTTCTCCGCGCTTTAAAAAAATTGAAATTTGTGGTAAGGTCTTGTGGAACCAAACTGCTTAGATCATCGGTCCCTACGCTTACACATTACTTAATCTGACTGAAACTAACTTACGCTAAGGACAACACACACACCCATGCCAGAGGGAGGACTCGAACCTCCGACGGGGGCAGCCGCGCGAACCGTGACAAGACGCCGCGCTCTCCGCGCTTTATTTAATAGTTTGTCGGTTTAAACTATTGAGAGATCAAAAGAGCTAAGGAATCAAGTGTGAATAAATATTTCTAACGCACTCGCATTTCGTGTATATCAAGACATGCTTTGCAATTATAATGAACACAAATAGAATTTGGTCCACAAAGCTCAAGACATGAGATAAAAATTATTACTACAGTGGGTCAAACAGCTACGATCCCTGTCCCTGAACACATCGCTTACTACACGGACTCAGCAAACACTTCTTCGAAATCTCGTGGTATAAGTTCAGTAGCCTAACAAAGGATTTCTTGAGGGGTGTAACGTCCACAAAAAATAACTGCCTTTTTTTTTAAACAATCGCCAGAGATGCTCCAATACCTGTGTACGTTAATTGTAGACATGTATCATAAAATGATACTGAGCAGAGAACTCAAAGATAGGGTCACACGTCTATCAGCTGAGTTTTGTGCAAACGAACGTTACCGTCCATTAAAATAAACACTGTTAGTATCAGCTTTCGCTAGAACAAACTGTCTAATAAACGGCCCTAAGACGGTGGAAAAAGCACCTTCAGACAACCATTTTAGAAGGTAAAGGTTGTCCATGTGCTTCCAATGCCTATTCCTGTATAAAACACTGTCACCACGTTATTGATATCTTGAGTGCATAATTGTGACGTCTTCTACCGCCCCCACCAAATGTAAACGCGTCCTCCGTCAGACCCAGCACTAAATTGTAAATCGTCGGATAATACACGGCATACGTGCACTACGTTCCTTCGCCTATCGTTTTATGGCTCTGTAGGGTAATGCTGTCAATGAAACACATATCAAACGGGTACTGGCATGGACACCTAGTTCATGAAGAGGACTATGGATATTGTGAACTGCTTTTGAGCGTCTTGTTCCCTACACAAATATGCGTTGCATATTAAGATCGGATATAAAGAAGAGAGAGTACGTAGTTGTGAGCGTGGGGTTGATCTGTGATTCTGTAATTCTGCGCAACGGATTAATGTGAGACGTACCCTTTACCCTGTGGCTCCTGCAAGATGCAATTTCCATCCCCCACACTACTACAGAAGTCAGACAGACGCTCCTAACATTCTGAAGAGAAATGCCTGAAAAACTTTCAGCAATAAATATCTTCTGGAGTCGTCCGCTGAGAGAAATGACACAAAAATTCACAAAACTTCTTACGTAACTAGTGGGATACTTGGGTACTGTAGTAGTGCTAGTTAGTGTAAGAATAACATGAAACTAACGAAAATTATTATTTATTTTGCAAAAATTCTGAGAAATCACAATGGCACTTTTAGTTATGAATTGAACAAGTTATGTCCTGGTTCTTTACGGAATGTGAAGTTACCTCTCAAGGATAGGATTCGCTAATGAAATTTCTATACAAAGTTTAAAATTATTATTGACTTGGCAGAATGGCTGAGAGACGCGCCTACTGAACTTGAATAATTATCCTTTAAAATGTTGCTAGGTACGGTCGAGGCTGTCGCGTGTGAAATGCAGTGAAGTGTACTGTTGTGGAGGAAATATGGGGCTCGCAATAGCTGTAGCGCACAATACCATAAGCTGCGATGACTGCTGTCTGTGCCGCTCGCTGATGACTAATAAGATAACTCTCATTCTATTTGGATTGACCTTCGCCAATCAAACTCTCCCTACACCTTGATGAAGTCAAGGATTCCTATTCGCCCCTAGTCTAACTATTGGCGTGGTACACCGGTCAGATAACCAGTCCACTGCAATGCCACTCAAAAATTCGCTCGCAGGCGTTTAGCTATAACTCTGTCCATTCACACCGCACACTAAGTGTGTCGACCAACACAGTGAACAACGCTTAATCGCAAGGACTCAGTATAGAGTCGCACTTCGATTCGCTCTCGACAGAGGTGCTCTCCCAGTGAAGTACTGAGGAGAGACTTGTTCCTCGCTCCAAGAGCGGCAATGGAACGGCGCCTCTCCATGCCAGACGTGAAGGGGTATATCTTTCGGTCTCTTCCATTACTCCTTCAGCTTAAGGCGTCAGAAATATCGTCTGCCAATCAGCATTGCTCTTCTAAAACGGGAGAATGACGTTTCGTTTAAGGCGACCAATCCGGAAATCTGTAGTATCGGCGTTTGGCGTTTGCTGTCTCCCTGTGAAAATCTCTGAAACTGCGTGCTATGTGTAAAGAATGCGCAGGCTGGCCGCTCCCACACAATGTAGCGAAATTTGCTTTTAAGCCGAACATGGGGTCATTCCTCCTTTCCCTCGGGCGAACGCTGTCTGCTCCACAGGCGTCCACCGGCCGACGTAGATGGGTTGGGACTGGACTCCTGGCGTGCGGTTGCCTCTCTCGAACTAAAAGCTCCTGTGACCGTCGTGTCTGGAATGTATGTGTGTACGGCAGCCTCGAGTATTTCAACCACGGTGCGCACTTGCGATTTATTAGTTATTTGCATATCGTTTACATGAATTCATATTACATTGACTTTATCTTATCGAGTTTGGGTTCGAATGAAGCGTCTTGATGTGCGGAATATGATTGTGAGGACGGAATATGTAATCAATGAACGTCAGGAGACCACGACGTCTTACATAGTGTGCATACTTCGATAGCACGACAAATGCCTATGGTACACCCAGAGACGAGCGTTATGTAAGCTGAACTCGTAGTAACACGAGAATGGTTAAAAGTGACGCAATCAAAATCAGAGCTGACAGCGATAAAGCTATACGACAGCCTTTCAGCACTAACAGATATCACAGATCAGAAATTATATAACTACCCATTAGTTACCAAGTCTCGGAGACAATAGAAGAGATAGGACAACAAAACGGAAGTGTCATCGTGATATGGACAGTAGAAGAAACGAGTTGGTGGATGAAGTGAGCAAGGAGGCAATGGTTACGGCCGAAAACAGTCGCTGCAATACCCCACATATAAGAGAAATATCATACGCGACTGAGAAGGAGAATGGATCCCAATGTCACACATAAGAGACAGACATTACGCTCAGATACACTTAAACACACAAAATCACAGATATAACTACAAAAATTGCCTCAAAAATTTCTCTACGACAAAAGCAACAGTGAAGTTTAACCACGGAAGTTAAAAAATACATCTGCATAGAATACAGTTATCACAGACAGCACTTTACGACAGCGGCGCTGAAGAAGAACCGGAGCACCTGCCCTTGCAAGTAACATCAACCAGGATGAAACGGATGAGTAGCTGACAAACTGCCGGCCGCTGTAGCCGAGCCGTTCTAGGCGCTTCAGTCTGGAACCGCACTGCTGCTATGGTCGCAGGTTCGAATCCTGCCTCGGGCATGGATGTGTGTGATGTCCTTAGATTAGTTAGGTTTAAGGAGTTCTAAGTCTAGGGGACTGATGACCTCAGATGTTAAGTCCCATACTGCTTAGAGCCATTTTTGAGCTGACAGACTTGGTGAACTTTAGTTAACAACTCCAAGTAAGTTTCCAAGTGCTTCTTAGAACAAGAAAATACTGAAAAAATTCGTTAGTGAATTTTCTGATTAAGATTCTTAAGTAAAAGAGCATGAGAGAATTCACGATTTGCCAAAGTGTAATAAGTAGTAGTGTTTCGTATGATGACATTTGGTGTACTTACAACTTATCATTGATCCAGTAATTAACAACCGCCACGGCAACAAAAGTAGGTTGCATAAATATATTTAAGTAGCAGTAATAAATCTAATGCAAACAAATCAAAAATATGGATGTATGGTTATACTCTCGAAACGAGTACGAAAAAGTCTCTGGCCGTATTTGTTTGTCACACCTTCTTACAATATTTACCGCTATAAGCACGCGGGATTAAAAATAAGGAGACTCACGCTAACACCGCACAGCACAGCCTCTAACCTTGATAATAATCTCAGTTCGGCGAGTAAGAGAGTCCAGAAGTTTCTTGAGGTACGCCTTATCCAGAAAAAGTCACTCATTAATGAAAAGATTCCGTAGAGTTTCCAAACTGCAGGAAAGCTAATTGCTACATTTCGCTCATTGTTTCAAGAAGTCCCAAACACTTTCTTTGAGTGTAAGATCGCACGATTCTGCATTGACAGTCGGCTTACGACGGGGTGCCTGACTGTTCGTCAAACCGGGAATGTATGTGTGCAGCCCAGTCAACATGGCTGCTGTCATATTGAAAGACTGCAATATCTACAGCATACTCATCACAAGGATGTGGAATAAAGGGAGACAGTTGGTCACAGAGGTTGTGGTTCGTGTTCACAGCACGGAAAGTGATCTCAAGTGATGGGACGAAAAGCTCCCTCAGAACATCAAACGCACCATATTCGGCCTGAGCTACACCGTAAACGTACTGCGGGTTAAACCTGTCATTAGGCCGTCGGTGCATTCAGCGCTTCGCATCAACTGAGAAAAGTCAAAATCGCGATTTCTAGACCACATTACAGGGTTACAGTCAGCTAACCGACACGAAGTGTCCATTGCATGCAGTTCCCTTCGCAGTGTTCCTTCGGAAAGTGATTGAGATTGCCCTGCATTCACTGGCAGCAGGAATTCCTGACGGTTTTGAAACCGATTGTCATTGACAAGGTATCAATCTCTTCTCAGGTCTCTTTCGGTTACGCTATTGATTACGATGTTTTTACGACCACAGTTCTTACACTGCGGGTGGTACACCGTTCCTTACACACGCGTAACAAAGCCACATTGCTGCACCTGCGAATCGGACAACTTCATTCACGGTGTAGTCATAGGATACGGTAGTTTCTTTCTGTTGTTCTGCCTCCTTCCACCTCGAGCCATCTTGCTGTTCTGACTCTATGTAGCCGAGTGGCACATATACACCACTTCATTACCATGACTTACTTTAGCATTGGAGAGTCAGATAACCGCCTGGTACGAGTCGTTCCATTTATAGCACTGCAAAGGAACCTGCATGCTCTTTTAAGACAGTGAGCTACAAATATTTTTCCTCATTAGCTTCTCAGTTTTTCCTACTTCGTTTTACTACTTCAACTCAGCGTGACTGTGACGCTGGAGATCCACTATACAAACTGCCTTTGACAGTTCTAGTCTTTATGTACCCTTACAATTTTCTTCCTCAGCTGTTGCTTCCAGGGCTAGATTAATTTTACTGGATGCTGTGGTAATGTCCCACTAACGTACTCCGCAAGCCACCGTACGGTGCATGGCGGAGCATACAACTTACCACTATTATTCGTTTCCTTACCATTCGCAAAGAGAACGAGGGGAAAACGACTATCTATACGCCTCCGTACTAGACCTAATTTCTCCCATCTTGTCTTCGTGGTCCTTACGCGAAATGTACGTTGGCGGCAGTAGAATAATTCCGCAGTCGGCCTCAAATGCCTGTTCTCTAAATTTCCTCAACTGAGCGTCGCGGAAAGAACATCGTCTCCCGTCCAGACATTCCCTTTTGAGTTAACGAAGTATCTCTGTAAAACTTGCCTGCTGATGGTACCTATCGGTAACAAATCCAGCAGTATGCCTTAGAGTTGCTCCGATATCTTTCTTTAATCTAACCTAGTCGGGGTCCCAAACATTGGAACAGTACTCAAGAATGGGTCGCACAAGTGTTCTACACTGAAGCGCCAAAGACACTAGTATAGGCATGCATAGCCAAATACAGAGATATTTAGACCGGCAGAATACGGCGCTGCGGTCGGCAACGCCTGTATAAAACAAGTGTCTGTCACAATACTTAGATCTGTTATTGCTGCTACAATGGCAGGTTATTAAGATTTAAGTGAGCTTGAACGTGGTCGGCGCACGAGTGATGGGACACAGCATCTCCGAGGTAACGATGAAGTATGACGATTTCATGAGTGTACCGTCAATATATTAGGAATCCGGTAAATCAGATCTACGACATTTCTGCGGCTGAAAAAGATCCAGCAAGAACGGGACCAACGACTACTGAAGACAATCGTTAATCGTGAAAGAAGTGCAACCTTTCCGCAAACTGCTGCAGATTTTAATGCTGGACCATCAACAAATGTCAGCGTACGATCCATTCAACGAAACGTCATCGATATGGGTTTTCGTAGCCGAAGGCCCACTCGTGTACCCTTATGACTGCACGACGCAAAGCTTAATGCCTCGCCTGGGCCCTTTAACATCGACATTGGACTGTTGATGATTGGAAACATTTTGCCTGGTCGGATGAGTCGAGTTTCAATCTGTATCGAGCGGATGGTCGTGCACGGATATGGAGACAAGCTCATGAATCTATGGATCCTGCATGTCAGCAAGGGACTGTTCAAGCTGATGGTGGCTCTGTAATGGCGTGGGGTGTGTGCAGTTGGAGGGATATGGGACCCCTTATACGTCTAGATACGACTGTGAGAGGTGACACTTACGTAAGCATCCTGTCTTATCACCTGCATCCATTCATGTCCATTGTGCATTCCAACTGGACTGGGCAATTCCAGCAGGACAATGCGACACCCTACAAGTCCAGAATTGCTACAGAGTGGCTCCAGAAACACTCTTCTGTGTTGAAACACTTCCACTGGCCACCAAACTCTCCAGACATGAACATCATTGATCATATTTGGGAGTCCTTGCCACGTGCTGCTCAGAAGAGATCTCCAACCCCTCGTACTCTTACGGATTTATGGACAGCCCTGCGGAATTCATGGTGTCAGTTCCCTCCAGCACTACTTTAGACATTAGTCGAGTCCGTACCACGTCGTATTGAGGCACTACACGATATTGGGCAAGTGTACCAGTTTCTTTGGCTCTTCAGTGTATAAGCTGTCTGCTTTATAGACGAGCTACAATTTCCCAAAAACCTCTGATAAAAGGAAGTCGACCGTTCGCCTCTCCTACTACCAAACTGACGCGGTGGTTCCGTTTGTTAGCGCTTTGTAACTTACGTCTAGATATTTAACTGACCTGACTGTGTCAAGCTGCAGACGATTAATGCTGTATTCGAAAGTTACAGGATTGGTATTCCTATTCATCCGCATTAACCTACATTTCACTACACTTAGAGCAAGCTGCTCTTCATCAAATCAACTGCAAACTATGTCTGAGTCATCCAGTATCCTCCTACAGCCACTCAACTACGACACCGTTCCGTAAAGCACAGCATCATCAGCGAACAGCTTTAAATTGCTGCTCACCCTGTTCGTCAGGTCATTTATGTATATAGAGAATAAGAGTGAACCTATCACACTTCCCTGAGGCACTTATGACAATACCTTTGTTTCTGTTGAACACTCACCGTCGAAGAGAAGCTACTGCGTCTTATTATTTAAGGACTCTTCGATGCACCCACATATCTGGGAAACTAATCCGTGTATTCGGACCTTCGTCAACAGTCTACAGTGCGGCACCGTGTCAAACGCTGTCCAAAAATCTAGGAATGTGGGATCTGTCTGTTGTCCTTCATCCATGGTTCGCAGGGTACCATGTGAGAAAAGAAGAAGGTCGGTTTCGTATGAGCGATGGCTTCTAAATTTGTGCTCATTCGTGGCAGAAGCTTTTCCGTCTCAAGGAAATCTATTGCACATCCTGTTTTTCTGGTAAGGGTCTTCCGCAGACTTTTGCGACTCGCCTATTCCTCGTAGTACGTCTTCGTTTGGTATTAAGTTTTCATTTTCTCCCTGATTTTTCTAGCACTTATTGGCCCACCCTCCCATGTAAGTAAAACAATAATTAACAGAAATAATGCGTTCGTAGATACTAACAGCAGCAGAACAATATTGCTGTGTCAAGATATTAAGTTAGTAAAACATATGGTGCTGAATCATGATCAATAACGATGTTTTTTTCTAGGTAAGTGTGAGAATGTACCCTCTAATGAAACGTGTGGCGCTTTCAGGGCCTACTGGTGGGACTGAAACTGACAAAGGTGAGACGACAGAAACTATTACTGTAAAAAAAACGTAATTCAGTTAGACGGCCTTCCTGCAATGGTTAAATACAGCCAGTAACGCAGGTGGTGTTGCACAGCACCTCATATTACTGCCACGTGGAACAGGCGTATTTTTCTGAAGGATCATTCGTGTCGGCTTGAAATGCAAACTGAGCGTAATGTGTGTGACAGACAGCTCCAGCCATTCATTGCGCCTGACCCCGATTTTTACGCCAATAGCAGCTGTCAGCAACAATGTGACATGATAATTTATGTCGTCACGGCAGCCTGGATCCAGGAACGAAGCGGGACCCTCCGCTGCTCTGGCAGAACACAGCACGCAACCACCACGACGGAAGCACAATAGTCAGCCATTCCATGTCACGCGCACAGCACACATTCTTCATCGTCCTCTACTGCTCAGGTAAACATGCACATTTGTCAGCTTATTTCATGTTTTAATTAGTCTCTTTCTTCTCTGGCAAGATCTGTTGTGTACCAAAATGCAGCAGGGGCGGAGTCAGTTTAATAGCAAAACTACACTGAGGTCACAAAAGTCATGGGATAGCGATACGCACATATACAGATGGCGGTAGTACCGCTTACAGAAGGTATAAAGGGGCAGTGCATTGGCAGAGCTGTTATTTGTACTCGGGTGATGCATCTGAAAAGGTTTCCAACTTGATTATAGCCGCACGACGCAATTTAACAGACTTTCAACTCGGAATGGTAGGTGGAGCTAGGTGCATGGGACATTCTATTTAGCCGGACGTTGTGGCCGTGCGGTTCTAGGCGCTTCAGTCCGGAACCGCGCTGCTGCTACGGTCGCAGGTTCGAATCCAGCATCGGGCATGGATGTGTGTGATGTCCTTAGGTTAGTTCGATTTAAGTAGTTCTAAGTCTAGGGGTCTGACGACCTCAGATGTTAAGTCCTATAGTGCTTGGAGCCATTTGAACCATTTTTGACACTCTATTTCAGAAATCGTTAAGGAATTCAATATTCCGAGATCCACAGAGCCAAGAGTGAGCCGAGATTGAGGTCGGATTGAGGGAGGACATAGAAGCAATTCAGAGGCGGGCTGCTAGATTTGTTACTGGTAGGTTTTATCATCACGCGGGTGTTACGGAGATGCTTCAGGAGCTCGGGTGGGAGCCTCTGGAGGAAAGGAGGCGTTCTTTTTGTGAATCGCTATTGAGGAAATTTAGCGAACCAGCATTTGAGGCTGACTGCAGTACAATTTTACTGCCGCCAACTTACATTTCGCGGAAAGACCACAAAGATGAGAGAAGAGAGATTAGGGCTCGTACAGAGGCATATAGGCAGTCATTTTTCCCTCGTTGTGTTTGGGAGTGGAACAGGGGGAGAAGATGCTAGTTGTGGTACGAGGTACCCTCCGCCACGCACCGTATGATGCATTGCGGAGTATGTAGATGTAGATGTAGATGTAGAATACCAAATTTCAGGCATGACCTTTCACCACGGCCAACGGAGTGACCGACGGCCTTCACTCAGTGACCGAGAGCAATGACGTTTGGCGTGAAATAATCACATAAGTCAGTGAGGGCCGTATGACCAACGTATCCGTTAGGACAGTGCGCGAAATATGCCGTTAATGGACTATGGTAGCAGACGACCGACGCGAGTGCCTATGCTAACAGAACGACATCGCCTGCAGCGCTTGTCCTGAGCTTGTGATCTAGTCAGTTGGATCCTAGATGACTGGAAATCGTGGCCTGGTCAAATGAGTTCAAATTTATGTTGGTAAGAGCTGACGATACGGCTAGTGTGGTGCAGACCCCACTAGGCCATGGACCTAAGTTGTCAACATGGCACTGTGCAAGCTGGTAATGGCTCCACAATGATGTTGGGCTTGTTTACAGGGGATGGACTGGGTCCTCTGATCCAACTGAACCGATCATTGACTGGAAATGGTAATGCTTGACTAGTTGGACACCATTTGCAACCCTCCATGAACTTCATGTTGCCAAACAATTTTCATGGATGACCATAAGACATGTCGCTGGGCCACAATTGTTCGCAGTTGGTTTGAGGAACATTCTGGAGAATTCGAGAGAGTGATTTAGCCACCCAGACCGCCCGACATGAGTCCCATCCGACATTTATAGGACATAATCTGGAGGTCAGTTAGTGCAAAAAATTCTGCACCTGCAACTCTTCCGCGGTTATGATAGGCTACGGAAGTGGCACAGCTCAATATTTCTACAGGGGACTTCCAAAGACTTGTTGAGTCTATGCGACGTCGAGTTGCTGCACTACGCCGGGCAAAAGCAGGTCCGACAAAATATTAGGAGGTATCTCATGACTTTTGTCACCTCAGTGTAATCTGGTAGTTAAAAGCCTCACATCCACACATGTACATCAAATACACATCAGTGAAATAACTAACGTTATTCTTTCGTGTATTGTGATGGGTAACTGTTAAACAACTCCATCCCCAAACTCTTGCATCTACAGTAAGAAAAATTATAATGATAATCAGAATGTATTACTTTGTATGTGTGGCAGAAGATCGTACGAAATAAAAAGACGAACAAATTATAGCTGCTGCTATTGTTTTCCAGATGGAACTGTTGTCAAGGTGTTATGTACTTCCGTTGTCTCTCAAAATCGTTAAAGCTGAAACTCTTTTCCTATCTTTTTCTTTTTTCGATCTATGTACTGCGCTATTCCATGTTAAAAGTCTCACAGTCAAACAAACGATGATAATTATTCTTACCTACACAGCACACGTACTACAAAGCTCAATAGTATCCAAAAGATCTGAATTGTTTTGTGCCTGAATTGAATGCAACCCACATAAAGTAAATCTCTTGTAGGTCTTCCTATCTTTTTTTGGTTCAGTCATCTGACTATTCAGAATCGTTACCACAAGTGACCACTACAGAACGTAAATCAATACAGTGAAACCTCTTATGGCCGACCACTTGAATTTTTGTGAGAAAGTACTTGCCTGGATGGGTGCTTTTCTTAAAAGGTGATCAAGGTAAAATTTGATGCTGAACATAACCATTTAAATGCAATTAATGACAACACTGCTACAATGAAGAACAAGCTTCTATAATGTATTAATAATCGTAATAATAATACAGTACGTACCTACTCGTTTATGTAGTAAAATACGCGGAAATTGGCACCTCCCATACTTTTCCATGCGTTTGTTCACAATCACATTCTCATATTCCTTTTCCACCTCAGACAGCAAGTACATCAGTATCTGGTTGCAGAGCTCAGAAGCAAGGAACTTGTGTTTAGGCATTCTATGAAAGGAATCACCTAATGGGATTGCCTCTACAGGAATTTCGTCATATTCACTTTCATTGTTTTGGCTGTCACTACAGAGCAATGATCAACTTCATGAGGATGCAGGAGGCAATGGAAAACAATGCATTAAAGATACATAATGCGTATCCACAGAGCGTGTGGCCAGTAATTGAAAAAGTGTCATGATGATCTCTCCAAAGGCAAATGATTCCGGAATAGTCTCCCATTCGAATCTCCAGGAGGGGACTGCCAAGGGGGAGGTGACCATGAGAAAAAGATTGAATAATCAACGAAAGGATTATGTTGAAAGGTATGTACTAAGGTCTGATCAGGGTAGCTCCAGAAAATAAAGTCGGTAGTTGCCAACCGCAAGATAGAACGAGTATATTATCTTTGAGTAGGAGGTTCTTTGATGGTTAAGAGAGCCGGGTGCGCACAGTAAAAACCGGGGAGTCGCAGGTAGGTGCGGAGAAAGCAGACGTGTGGTGACAGCATTAAGGTAGGTCGCGCTCTCTGCCCCTGACCAAACTTTAGCACAGAGAAGATATATAATGATTTCAAATTGGTTTTGTTAGATAAAGTTCAGATTTAGGATTTGTATGCCCAAGGTTTGACACAGTAAAATTTTTTGTAAGAGTGATTCGTGATACAAAAATGTTGGAAATGGTAGGTTTTGTGTATGACCTAAAATTTAACAATTGACAGGAATGGGGGAAACAAATACAGTAGAAGAAGAATGGGTAGCTTTGAGAGATGAAGTAGTGAAGGCAGCAGAGGACCAAGTAGGTAAAAAGACGAGGGCTAGTAGAAATCCTTGGGTAACAGAAGAAATACTGAATTTAATTGATGAAAGGAGGAAATATAAAAATGCAGTAAATGAAGCAGACAAAAAGGAATAAACCGTCTCAAAAACGAGATCGACAGGAAGTGCAAAATGGCTAAGCAGGGATGGCTAGAGGACAAATGTAAGGATGTAGAGGGTTATCTCACTAGGGGTAAAATAGATACTGCCTACAGGAAAATGAAAGAGACCTTTGCAGAAAAGAGAACCACTTGTATGAATATCAAGAGCTCAGATGGAAACCCAGTTCTAAGCAAAGAAGGGAAAGCAGAAAGGTGGAGGAGTGTATAGAGGGCCTATACAAGCGCAATGTACTTGAGGACAATATTATGGAAATGGAAGAGGATGTAGATGAAGATGAAATGGGAGATACGACACAGCGTGAAGAGTTTGACAGAGCACTGAGTCGAAACAAGGCCCCGGGAGTAGACAACATTCCATTAGAACTACTGACGGCCTTGGGAGAGCCAGTCCTGACAAAACTCTACCATCTGGTGAGCAAGATGTATGAAACAGGCGAAATACCCTCAGACTTCAAGAAGAATATAATAATCCCAATGCCAAAGAAAGCAGGTGCTGACAGGTGTGAAAATTACCAAACTATCAGTTTAATAAGTCACAACTGCAAAATACTAACGCGTAGTCTCTACAGACGAATGGAAAAAATGGTGGAAGCTGACCTCAGGGGAAGATCAGTTCGGATTCCATAGAAATATTGGAACACTGAACTTACGATATTTCTTAGAAGCTAGAATAAGGAAAGGCAAACCTACGTTTCTAGCATTTGTAGACTTAGAGAAAGCTTTTGACAATGTTGACTGGAATACTCTCTTTCAAATTCTGAAGGTGGCAGGGGTAAAATACTGGGAGCGAATGGCTATTCACAATAAGTACAGAAACCAAATGGCAGTTATAAGAGTCGAGGGGCATGAAAGGGAAGCAGTGGTTGGGAAGGGAGTGAGACAGGGTTGTAGCCTATCCCCGATATTATTCAATCTTTATATTGAGCAAGCAGTGAAAGAAAAAAAGAAAAATTCGAAGTAGGTATTAAAATCCACGGAGAAGAAATAAAAACTTTAAGGTTCGCCGATGACATTGTAATTCTGTCAGAGACAGCAAAGGACTTGGAAGAGCAGTTGAACGGAATGGACAGTGTCATGAAAGGAGGGTATAAGATGAACGTTAACAAAAGCAAAACGAGGATAATGGAATGTAGTCGAATTAAGTCGGGTGATGCTGAGGGGATTAGATTAGGAAATAAGACACTTAAAGTAGTAAAGGAGTTTTGCTATTTGGGGAGAAAAATAACTGATGATGGTCGAAGTAGAGAGGATATAAAATGTAGACTGGCAATGGCAAGGAAAACGTTTCTGAAGAAGACAAATTTGTTAACATCGAGTATTGATTTAAGTGTCAGGAAGTCTTTTCTGAAAGTATTTGTATGGAGCGTAGCCATGTATGGAAGTGAAACATGGACGATAACTAGTTTGGACAAGAAGAAAATAGAAGCTTTCGAAATGTGGTGCTACAGAAGAATGCTGAAGATTAGATGGGTAGATCATATAACTAATGAGGAGGTATTGAATACGATTGGGGAGAAGTTTGTGGCACAGCTTAACTAGGAGAAGGGATCGGTTGGTAGGACATGTTCTGAGGCATCAAGAGATCACAAATTTAGTATTGGAGGGCAGCGTGGAGGGTAAAAATCGTAGAGGGAGACCAAGAGATGAATACACTAAACAGATTCAGAAGGATGTAGGTCGCAGTAGGTACTGGGAGATGAAGAAGCTTGCACAGGATAGAGTAGCATGGAGAGCTGCATCAAACCAGTCTCAGGACTGAAGACCACAACAACAACATATTGAGATTAACATTGTGTTTAAATCTAACAGCCTGAATCATAATCCACATCCTTTGCTTGTATTGAATATGAAATTGAGTAGTAAAGTAAAGTTACCCACCAATGAAAGAACCAAGTAAACATCGGGGCCAAAAGTTAATTTTCCAGTACCATCTTAATTCCATTGCACAAACGGCATTATTCTCTTAAACTTGATTGCTGAGTCAAATACACGTTGCATTTCTGGCAAAATGGAGGAGTGCAAGAAACGAGTTCAGAGACGCAGGTAGATGCAGGTTTGCTGAATAATTAATTTAGAACAATCTTATCAATGATACTTTCACAAAAAAAGGATACAATTTTGGTTAGATGCTTTCAATGTTCTACGAGTCGGGGCATGGAATTCCAGAAGCGTGAATGTGGTAGGGAAGCTAGGAAATTTGTAAAGGAAAATGCAAAGGCTCAAGCTAGATATAGTAGGGGTCAGTGAAGTGAAATGGAAAGAAGACAGACATTTCTGATCAGATGAGTACAGGGTAACATCAACAGTAGCAGAGATGGTATAACGGGAGTACGATTCGTATGAGTAGAAAGGTAGGGCAAAGAGTATGTTACAGTGAACAATTCAGTGATAGGGATGTTCTTGTCAGAATCGACGGCAAGCCAGCTCCGACAACGATAGTTCAAGTATACATGCCGACGTCGCAAGCAGAAGATGGAGAGATAGAGAAAGTATATGAGTGTACTAAAAGAGTAACACATTACGTAAAGGGAGATGAAAATCTAATATTCATTCGAAAGCAGTTGTAGAGGAAGGAGTAGAAGAAAAGGTTACAGGAGAATATTGGCTTGGGACAAGGGATGAAAGAGAAGAAAGACTGAGTTCTGTAATAAATTTCAGTTAGTAGTAGCGAATATTCCGTTCAAGAATTATAAGAGGAGGAGGTATACCTGGAAATGACAGGGTGATATGGGAAGATTTCAGTTCGTGTCATGGTCATAGTCATGGTCACACAGAGAATCAGAAATCAGATATTGCATTGTAAGGCGTACCCAGGAATAGATATATACTCAGATCACAATGCAGTAGTGATGAAGAGTAGATTAGTCAAGAAGAATCAATACGCAGAGAAGTGGGATACAGAAATACTAAAGTTCTCTAAGGCTGTAGATACAGCAATAAGGAATAGCTCAGTAGGCAGTACAGTTGAAGAGGAATGGTCATGTCTAGAAAGTGCAGTAACAGAAGTTGGAAAGAAAAACATAGGTACTAAGAAGGTAACTGCGAACAAATCACGGGTAACACAAGAAATACTTCATTTGGTCGATGAAAGAAGGAAGTACAGGAATGTTCAGGGAAATTCATGAATAAATAAATATAAGTCCCTGAACAATGAAACAAGTAGCAAGTGCGGGGAAGCTAAGACGAAATGGTTGCAGGAAAAATGTGAGAATTCGAAAAGAAATGATTGTCGGGAGGACTGACTCAGCATATAGGAAAGTCAAAACAAACTTCGGTGACATTAAAAGCAAGGGTGGTATCATTAAGAGTGCAACGGGAATTCCACTGTTAAATGCAGAGGAGAGAGCGGATAGGTGGAAAGAGTACATTGAAGGGCTACAGGAGAGGGAAGGTTTGAGTGATGTGATAGAAGAAGTAACAGGAGCCGATTTAGAAAAGATGGGGGATCGAATATTAGAACCAGAATTTAAGAGAACTTTGGAGGACTTAAGGTCAAATAAGGCAAAAGGGATAGATAACATTCCATTAGAAGTTCTAAAATCATTGAGGGAAGTGGCAACAAAACGACTATTCACGTTGCTGTTTAGAATGTACGAGTCTGGCGACATACCATCTGACTTTCGGAAAAATATCATCCACGGAATTCCGAAGACTGCAAGAGCTGACATGTGCGAGAATTATCGCACAATCAGCTTAACAGCTTATGCATCCTAGTTGATGACAGGAATAATATACAGAAGAATGGAAAAGAAAATTGAAGATCTGTTGGATGACGATGAGTTTGGCTTCACGAAACGTAAAGATACCAGAGAGACAATTCAGACGTTGCGGTTGATAATAGAAGCAAGACTAAAGAAAAATCAAGACACATTCATAGGATTTGTCGACCTGAAGAAAGCGTTCGACAATGTAAAATGGTGCAAGTTGTTCGAAATTCTAAGGAAAATAGGGGTAAGCTGTAGGGAAAGACGGACTTATACAAATGTAAAAGAGCAAAGAGAGAATAATAAGAGTGGACGACCAAGAACGAAGTGCTCGGATTAAAATAGCGTAAGACAGGGTTGTAGTCTTTCCCCCTACTGTTTAATATGTATATCGAAGAAGCAATGATGGAAATAAAAGAAAGGTTCAGGAGTGGAATTAAAATTCATAGTGAAAGGATATTAGTGATGCTATTCGCTGATGACACGAGTGAAAGTGAAGAAGAATTACATGATAGGCCGAACAGAATGAACAATCTAATGAATACAGCATACGGATGGAGAGTAAATCGAAGAAAGACGAAAGTAATGAGAAGTAGTAGAAATGAGAACAGCGAGATACTTCACATAAAGATTGATGGTCACATGGTAGATGAAGTTAAAGAGTTCTGCTACCTAGGCAGCAAAGAAACCAATGACGGACGGAGCAAGGAGGATATCAAAAACAGACTAGCACTGGCCAAAAGAGTATTCCTGGCTAATAGAAGTCTATTAGTACCATACATAAGCCCTAATTTGAGGAAGAAATTTCTGAGAATGTACGCCTGGAGCACAGCATTTTATAGTTGTGAAAAATGGACTTAGGGAAAACCGGAACAGAAGAGAATCAAAGCATTTGAGACGTGGTGATACAGGCGAATGTTGAAAATTAAGTGGACTGATAAAGTAAGGAATGAGGAGGTTCTGCGCAGGATCGGAGAGGAAAGGAATATGTGGAAGACACTGAAAATGAGGAGGGACAGAAGGATAGGACATCTGTTAAGACATCGGGAAATGACTTATATGGTACTAGAGGGAGCTGTAGAGGGAAAAAATTGTAGAGGTAGACAGAGATTGGAATACATCCAGCAAATAACTGAAGACGTAGGTTGCAAGTGCGCAAGTGCGACTCTGAGATGAAGAGGTTGGCATAGGAGAGGAATTCGTGGAGGGCCACATGAGACCAGCCACATGACTGATGACCCCCCCCTCCCAAAAAAAAAAAAGCACTGAGGATCTGGGTTCATTTCCGCAACGACATCTCACCATTTATCGCCACCTTCTTCGTCTCCGGCGTCCATATTTTGGGAAGACTGAAAATCAGAATTAATATTTTCTAATCGTTTGATTTTTCACTTCGTTCCACGCACTTTTAAACTAGCTGACAGCATCACCTAAGGTCACAGACTTAGCTAGGTCATACACGGATGTAGCGTTGTCCATTTTCGCAACTAAGGAACGCAGATACTTCTTTCGGTAATTTAATGTAAAAAACCGGATCACTCTTTGTTCAAGAGGCTGAATGTTCGTTGTTGTGTTAACAGGAAAAAAATTTGCATCCGCATTTGATAACTTTTCGCTGTATTGACATGATACATTATCTATGAAAAGTAGTACTTTACGTTTCTGAATACTCATTTTTCATTAAGTTATTCAGCCAAGAACGAAAAATTTCACATGTCATCTATGCATTTTTATTTGCATGCCAAGGAACTGTCATTGCTTTTGAAGCACTGTGGATCATTTGCTGTATGTATCACTAATGGTTCTTTTTTTTACCGCAGAGGTTAGCACAAAGACCGATCATTAATCTTAGTTTCGCCATTTTGGCGCCTTTGCACTGATCACCCTTCACAGTTAGTGTTTTGTCTGGAACAGCTTTAAAATAATAGACCAGTTTCATCCGTGGTGTAAATGTCACCTGTAATTATACCAAGTCTCGACTTCCAGTCAGATACATCTTTATTAACTTCTGCACATTCTCTACAAACTGTTCAGAAAACAACACTGTGTCGAACACGAAATCGATTCAGCCAGCCGTTGCATGCATTGAAATAAGGAATTCAAAGATCAGAAGCAAATTTAAGAGCTTTTCCTTGTAGCATCGGTCCACTAATAACAGGCAATCCTTTCGCATGTGCTCTATTAAACCACTCTAAAACAGCATTATTAACGTCCTTATATGGTTACCACCATCTTCTGTTTGAATTTTTGTTGGCGTTTTCCTCACATTTCTTAACACATCTGCAGCGATTTGTAGTTGTATCCTGTCTTTTGACTTTTTTCACAGTTAAACTCACTCGCTAACTGACGCTAAGTTTTCTTTTTCCCTGTCTCTAATAGCAGAAATTCCCTGTTCTAGTGTAAGAACAACAGGTTTTTTTTATTTGAAGTAGCCACGACTGTTCACTGGAAAAATCAGAACGGTTTGTTATTATAAGTACAAATGACAACGAAACTTTAGAGATTCTTGTGTCACATGGTCGGCCAGTAAACTTACAGTACCGAAGTTCCCTATTCTGTGATTGTTTAAGACCGTCTTAAAGGGAGGGCATTGTTAGTTAGAGACCATTCGTTGGTCGGGAAAAGGGATGGTCATATTAATGCGCGTTAAGGTGCATTGGTCCTCTGGGAGTTTATTTCCGTTCCTTAAAAATGTGGATGTTTAGAGAGGGGGTCGGCTTAAAGGGGAGGTCTTCTCGAGAGGTTTCACTGTACCACGATGCTGAAAACATTAGGAAACACGTTATTAGAGGTGAGACAGTCCTTAAGACTTGTAAACTCCAATTCATTACAGTATAAGTAATATTTCGCAAATGTTGTCACTCTCATTAGTACCTGAGACAACTAATACCCCCAAACTCTATCAGATAAATCATTTAGTAATCCTTAGTGAAAATAAAGTTTCTTTTGTGACTAAGAGGTTTTCCAAGAATGTTTGCACTTACAGTTTCAATGGTAATTCGAAATATTCTTGTTCTCTAAAATATTTTCCAAGCACCGATTAACGTTCTGTTTGTGGGTAGCTTTGTACAAACTTGATAATGAACTAGACAGTTAGAAAAACCGCAATTAATAACGTCGTTTGCTCTAGGGAAACATTAACATCAACAATCGTGCTTGGGTAGCTCAGATGGTAGAGCACTTGCCCGCGAAAGGCGAAGGTCCCGAGTTCGAGTCCCACACAGTTTTAATCTGCCAGGAAGTTTCATATCAGCGCACACTCTGCTGCAGAGTGAAGATCTCATTCTATTAACATCAACAGTGTATCAGTCGTACAAGTAATTTCAGTGCACTCATGATGGCTCTTGGATCTATGCACAGTTCAAAAATCAACTATTGCCCTTGTTGTGTAGTACACAGTGACACTAAATATAAATTGTAGTAAGTAACGAGCAGCTAGTTGTGCAACTTTAAATGAGACGATGAACTTTTTTGTCCTGGGTACGAAATCAAATCCAGAACCTACAGCGAATACTAAAAAGCGAAGCTTTCGTGCCTGGCCGAGAGAATTCAACAGCAATAGTCATTTTCAGATAAGTATGAAGAGGAGTGAAATATCTAATTTTTGCCGCTATCACAAAGTCTGAACTTGAAATAACGCGAAGAAAGCTTGTCTGCTGGACTGGGAGTCCATCCAGCAATTATTGTCTCTGTTATCTAACAACCAAAGGTGTTAAATGTGGTTGCATGCAAGTGGAACACAATAAGATGCGGAAATTTCTGCAGGAAGCTTAGCGTTCACTCGATCTGTATGTGGGATCATAATTTACAAAAAATGCACAGTGGAGTTGGGGGTTAGGGGAGAATTGGGTTGCATGATGATGTGAGAATGTTACTCTTGTTTATCAGCTCCAAAATGAGGTGTCCGTCTGCTACAGAAGAAATTAAACTATTTACAGAAAATGAGTAAGCATAGAGCATGCTGCTATGATTAATTAGCTTATGATGGGACTGTGTTATGTGTGGGATACAAGAGTATTGATTCCGTTCACACACAGATGAGCAGTTCTTTCGGTGGAAGAAATTAAATATGAGTTGTAACTGGCTGACAACTGTCCACTGTAAAAGAATCATGGTAGTTTGACATAACGAATCAGCACATCCTGGATAATCTCCACATATTCTAGCAAGATCAGCGCATCTATAAGGTTGCATTCGTATCTCCAGAACGTTGCCGTGGGTCTACGTGTGTAAAAGCCACTTCAAGAAACGTCTTGTAAGCTTTTTTAAGGACTTATTGGCATTGTGCGCTTCAGGAGAATGAGCGCTAGATTATTTTCTTATTTACACTTAACATAGGAATCTATTTTAAAAATCACTCGATGACAGGTGCAACTGAATATTCTTACAACCTAGAAACTAAATGAAAAATATTTATGACAAGGAAGTGCACCAAATTAATTCCCCTTGCTCTTAATTTATGGTGTTCCAGTTGTCCTATACTCATTTGCTTAAACTCTTCGAATCTTAGTCCTCCGTTAGGTTCACAGGTGTTTTGTACTACACCTTTCAATCACAACCCATGCTCCCTAATTTCTGGCTTTCCCAAGAAACGCATTGGCTGCAGGAACGTTCCTTCCTGCAGCTAGTATGATGGCGACTTGGCAAGAGTGCCGAATATGTCTTGTAACTCTATAGTAGTCGACACAGGACCAAACTACAAAATTCCATTGACATAGTTTTGTCATTTCACTTAAGGGGACACATAGTCGCGAGGGAACTCCCATAAGGAATCAATGCTAAAACGAGCAAACGTCAGGTACACCTTCTGAAGTAACTAATGGAGATAAAGACCTGAAACTTTTACAGTGTACAGCTGAAACATCATTCTCAAATCACATAAAAATGGTTAATGTATTTTATATATATCATGAGTAATCATTTTTTTGTTCTATAAGACAAAAAATTAAAACTTTTCTAAACACCTTGGAGCTTGTAAATCTGTTCTTTTTATCACTACTGGTCTATTTTTTTATCTAATTAATCATAGTTGTATTAACAAGAGATACTGTAAGTCTGATGTCTGTAGCAGTCATAGTTTTTGAGAAAAGTGTACCAGAAGGTCAAAAAATGTAGTTTTGAGGAAAATGGTATTAAAGTTTTAAATGCAACTTTTTTTCTTTACATATCTTTAGAAGTCGTGATCCCATTCTTTTCTGTACATGTCCTATACATTCCAGTTTATTAATTTTGACTTTAGGCCCATAAGGTTTATCTTCTACCACTTTCTGATAAGCCTTACTGTCCCCGTCCCCAAGATAGTCTGTACAGAGGATACCTCTTGACTGCACAGACCTTTTGAAAATGTTAGCAACACCAGCCACTTCCATGCCTCCACTAGAACCATCATAATCCTTTTTGCACACATGTTGTTTAGTAGGATTTTTGCTAGATGTCACAGAACTTAGTAATAATTTCAATATCCAGAACCTTCCTAGTATTAAAAGAAGTTGCTGACACAATGCCATTTAGGGATGTATGCCCACGTTTCTGCCAACTGCCATCAAAACCAGCAGAAATTTGCCTTGGGTCAGATGTCGTATCATTCAACTGAACTGCTTCTTTGGCTGCTTTCAACATTGTAGATTCACTTACCTCAGCTACAACTGCACCAATAGTCTTGTTGTAAACATCAAACTTTCTTGGAGGTGGAGGAATGTTCATCACTGCACAAAGAACAGCACCTGCACTTCGCCCTTTTCCAATAGATCTAAGTGCATACACTAATCTTATATTGTTTTCATACAATCTGCTTCTTGTTAGGTGGGATGACATTGTATTGGCAGTACAGCTACATTCCAAACATGTCAAAACTAAATTACAAACAATTCCCTTGATTTTCACCACATCTTCGTGCAAAGTAACGTTTCCACCACAGTTTTTACAATTTGTGCGTTTTTCGATAAGTTCACGTAATAACCTCATGGAGATCAGAATGTTTGTGTCAGTAACAAAAGAAACACTGTTCACACCACATATTGCATTGTCATGCATTTGAGAGGCACTTGGAAAACCGGCAGCACCTAGAAGCTTCTTGCTTGAAGCACTGACACTCGCACTGACTTCACTTTCAATATTATTTTCTACCCTCTGTTCAAAACTAGCAGTTTCGCGGTTTATTTTTACATATTTATTTCCACGAAACTTAGGCTTATATCGAAACTTCCTTATTCTACCCATTGTGTTATAACGTTTCACAAAATCATTACATTAGTATCACCAAAACGTAAACAACTAGGATGAAGAAACTGACAAACTATAGTCGACAATGCAGACAGGCTGGCAAACATCAGAATAACAATTCTCTCTTGCAACCCAAATAAAGAGTATGTATATCCGTGGAACATAAATGATTGTTGTACTATTGTCAATGCTGACTACTGCGCAAGACACAGCAAAAATGGACGTGGCGCTAGTTACCACGCTTCACGAACAAATTAATAACTCCGAATCTAATCATCAGATTTGTATGAAACAAACGGCATTTTGTAGCCAAATAATTGGAGCATAGATTAAGACTAAAAAAAATTCAATTTTTTGAGCCTGTTCGCGACTGTGTCCCCTTAAATATTTCCAATGATTTTCACTTATGGCTTGTTATAGAGTTATTAAATATATGTTTTTGAGTCAAGAAAGATTATTCGATATAGGAACTACAGTTAATCTCACCTTTTATGTTCCAATTATCTGCATCTAGGTCAGCGAAGGAGCGCTAAATGCCGCAGTTGTGTGCTAGCTCTATGGTAACGTGGTCGTATTGTAAATAAAGATACATGACTTGTCAGTTCTAGTCTCGGTGCAGACTAGGTCTTAAGCTCTTCCGTGACAGAGGTACAAACGTCAGTAGCAAAATCTTAAGAAAACTTTTCCATCATAAGACTTCTCAGTACACTTATTAACCAGTTATCTGCTACTGTTGACATATTTTTGGTTTTTTCTTGTGGACACAATTGTATTGGCGAAATCGTGGTACAAAATAAGTTGTAACTCTCCTGACACTGGTACATTTCTATACCTCCGTGATATTTCTGCAATGCTACTTAATGCATAGGGCTTCACAGACTATTTTGAGATCAAAAGTGTATAATATCCTCCTAATCTGTAGCGATTTAGACATTGTAGTGTTACAGATACTTTAGGTTTGATTAAGGCCGACTTTCGTCCTAAGGTTATAGTGATAAGTTGTAGTTCATTTGTGTTAGTATAGTGCATCTTTTATAGCATTTTTTCGTTTGTTTCTTGAACAAAACAGATAAAAATGAGAGAAATTAATCAACACTGTGTTCTCTCACATCGACTAAGCCTGAAATGCTCTAGCTGTTTTTCGTTCCCATGCCCGTAGAAACTGGTTAAGAGTTACAGATGTCGTCAAGCTAAGTTGAAATGCGCATTTTTGCCCATAAGGAAATTTTCTTGATGGTTGTTCAGTAAGGAGCCAAACAGGCAAAAATTGAGGTAAAAGATTAGAAGAATAATTGTGGTGAGGGATGGCTTCCCAAAAAGTCCTCTAGATAGCTTCTTTTGTGAAATCACCAGAGTGCAGGCGTGTGTTCTCGTGCAACAGCAACGCTCGATGCTGTCTTCTTGGTCGTAATTCTTATATTGTGAGCCCAAACAGCCTCAGTGTTGGCAACAATTGCCAACTGCAATGGACACACTCTAGGAAACAGTTCTAACACAGATCACCACCTTCTTTTTGCCACCAGATGAATAACATTATATTTTGTGGAATCACACTGGTCTTTGCTTGAAACTTCTCTTAAATGTTCAACCATTAATTTTTATTTTATAAGTTAACGTATTGTGGTTCAAAACCCCTTCTGACGATCGTGATTTAGGTTTTCCATATTTTCTTTATATCGATTAAGGCAACAGCTTATTTTCCTCCCTATCCTTCCATATCTAAGCTTCTGCTTTGTCTCTAATGATTTCGTCAACAGGATGTTTAAATCTAATCTTCCTTCCTTTCCTTTCTCTCCTCAATATTTCCCACTGAATGCAAGTGTTGCAAAAAGGCTAAATGGTCTAAGTTCATAATCTTTGATAGTTATTGGGTATACTGACGTGGAGCAAAGTGGTAAATCGCCAAAACGTGCTAAAAAAATAAAAAGTAAATAAAAAAGCCTGTTGGTATCATAAATGTGCCGAAAACAACCATCAAAACAACCTTACTTGAAATGATAACTATTTTTTGACATAATTTCTTCCAGGACATCGTCCTATACACGTCAAAAATGTTTCGAGTTGTCTCCATTGCCTTCACCCTCTATTAAATCTAACAAGAAAAAATCTTACTGATGGAACACTTTTTCTCGTTTTGCGCTCCATTTTCTAACGCTCAAACAACGCTCCTCATAGCCTTCTTGTATGCAACATTCAGTAAGTCACCACACGAACAGTACTAGAACCCCAGATTTGTTACCTACACTTACATATAGCAACCTGCGTGACAACACACCAAACAAAATCAGCACGAACCTACGCACCAATCTACTTTTTGAAGGTAAATTTTGCCTACAACAGCAGATTATGTACTTCAGTGTTCTTCGCATCACATGCTGCGTGAGCTACACCCACAACACTGTTATAAGGCGTGTTATTCGCTCACTTTATCGATGATATTTCTCACTGATAAAGAAACTACAGAATTAAATTGTATACACTATTGAATCATTTAATTCTTGCCATTGCACTGAAAACTTGGGATCAGGCATCCTGTGGTCCTGGCTGGTGCCCACAAGTTTTTCTGGTCTTGATAGCCGACCAAAAATTGTTTTACAGAAATTTTTCTGGAGTGGTTCGTTGTTACTAGGACGTTAGAAAATAAAGTAAATTTGTGAGCTTCCATCAGGCTGGTTCTTTCAACAGACAGACGAAATATGATTTAAAAGTTAAGTAGCACAGTTTTATGTCTACACTGCACATCATTTGCAACAAGACCCAAATAAATATAGCACCAGAAATGCTACAGTGGAAGGCAACACTTCCTGCAGTATCTTCAACATCCTACAGTATTGCCAGTTCGTGTTTATGGCCGATATGTGATTTTATGCAGTGATTACAAAATCCAGTAGAAAGTACGCATAAGATAGCTGAGGCAGCTGGTGAATGGCGATGTTGTCATATAAGGAAATGAAAGTACTGAATAGGTTGTGAGCCACCTCCAGCGAATCAGGACGTAAGAATTCTCACCCAGTGTGGCACTTTCTCCGTTATGGCAAAATCGCGACTCAGCCAAATGTGTAGTTGGGTGGCAAGGTCTATCTATGGCAGCTGTCGTGTGCAGACGTGCTGTGTTTATGTCCTAACTGTACAGCTGTGATCGAGCAACACGAACACACCACAGGAGACGGCAGCAACTGCCTGTAAGCGCCTGGACAGCATTCAATGAATGTACAAGAAATTCGGGAGAATATGAAGAGGTGTAACTTCCCACATGTTTATACCAAACAGCGGATATCTGAGGTTGATGATTGGATTATTGAAAAACTAGGTTTACCTTTAGAGGATATATTTTGATTTCGATCTGATTTACTTCAGGACGCAGTTTTTGTTAAACTGAGAAGTAACATGTCAGTGACTCACATACAAGACTAAAGCAGAGGCTGATTTCATGACACCCTTGACTGAAATCATAAGCGTATCAACATCAATGGCTGGATTGCGATTAAATACCGTTAGGGTATATAATATTCCCTTTCAGAAACTGTACGAATACATTCAATCTGCATGGAGGTCTTATGCCTGGCTTTTCCAATAAAACAAGGGAATGGACAACGAATACTAAATCAATGTTTTTAAGGGAATTCGATCAGCTCACATTGATTTAGAAAAACATGTCCCATCTTACATTAATGTGAAAGATTTTCAAACCCTGTCCATAATTATACGATCAACCCAAAATGTGTGCAGCATGTGGACAGGTAAGTCATTTATGGGCGATATGTACTCACGTTCGTAGATTCCTTCAGCTACCAATAGACAAAAGCACGGAAGACACTCACAAAATAAGAGAATCAATATATGCTTCCATAACTACCAACTACAGGGTTGTAGCCTCTCCCCGATGTTATTCAATCTGTATATTGAGCAAGCAATAAAGGAAACAAAAGAAAAGTTCGGAGTAGGTATTAAAATCCATGGAGAAGAAATAAAAACTTTGAGGTTCGCTGATGACATTGTAATTCTGTCAGAGACAGCAAAGGACCTGGAAGAGCAGTTGAACGGAATGGACAGTGTCTTGAAAGGAGGGTATAAGATGAACATAAAAAAAAGCAAAACGAGGATAATGGAATGTAGTCGAATTAAGTCGGGTGATGCTGAGGGAATTAGATTAGGAAATGAGACACTTAAAGTAGTAAAGGAGTTTTGCTATTTGGGGAGCAAAATAACTGATGATGGTCGAAGTAGACAGGATATGAAATGTAGACTGGCAATGAAGAAGAAAAATTTGTTAACATCAAGTATAGATTTAAGTGTCAGGAAGTCGTTTCTGAAAGTATATTTGTATGGAGTGCAGCCATGTATGGAAGTGAAACTTGGAAGATAAATAGTTTGGACAAGATGAGAATAGAAGCTTTCGAAATGTGGTGCTTCAGAAGAATACTGAAGATTAGATGGGTAGATCACATAACTAATGAGGAGGTATTGAACAGAATTGGGGAGAAGAGGAGTTTGTGGCAAAACTTGACCAGAAGAAGGGATCGGTTGGTAGGACATGTTCTGAGGCATCAAGGGATCACCAGTGTACTACTGGAGGGCAGCGTGGAGGGTAAAAATCGTAGAGGGAGACCAAGAGATGAATACACTAAGCAGATTCAGAAGGATGTAGGCTGCAGTAGGTACTGGGAGATGAAGAAGCTTGCACAGGATAGAGTAGCACGGAGAGCTGCATCAAACCAGTCTCAGGACTGGCTTTCCTTGCCATTGCCAGTCTTCATTTTATATCTTCTCTACTTCAACCATCATCAGTTATGTTGCTCTCCAAATAGCAAAACTCCTTTACTACTTTAAGTGTCTCATTTCCTAATCTAATTCCCTCAGCATCACCCGACTTAATTCGAATACATTCCATTATCGTCGTTTTGCTTTTGTTGATGTTCATCTTATATCTTTCTTTCAAGACCTCTAACCATGGAGACTGAAATCCCGGACGTACCTAAAACCAAGTCGTTAGACAGTCTGTGCAAAGCTTCATAATATCTCAACCAGCCACACGTCCAAGACAATAAGGAATCAAACGAGGGTTGGCTTCAGAACAAGAGGTTACTTGAAAGAGCAGGAAAAAAAGCAATCAAAAATTAGCAAAATCACGTAAAAAGCAAACTGGAGATCTTCCAATGTCAGTTCAAAGGGATACCGACGCAAATGTAGCTGTGAACACGCACTCGCTAGTTCAACCACAACGGGAAAGTAAAATTGTACCAACAAACTTGCAGTATGATCCAAAGATTCCTTAGTCTGCAGACATATCTGCTTGGATGACGTCATGAATACACAACATACCGCTTAGCTACTACAAATGTAAATGGGATATCTTCTGCCACTATAAAACGTGAAATACGGAGGCAGTTACAGGAAAAAGATACCGATGTAACCTTTTTGCAGGAAGTACGCTTTCCTGACGCAAGTGCCACCGGATTTGACTTAGTTATCAATATCGGAACAGAAGCCGGTGCAGCGGTTCTGTTCAAGCACGAAATACCGGCACACGTACAAATTTGCTCATACGCAGTAAAGGCGTAATTTGCAAGCTGTTTGACATACAAATTGTAATATTTAAGCCAAATCAGGCTCGGAGCGAGAGGATAGAATTCTTTAAAGTATTGCTAACATAACTTTTCACAGGTTTCGGAATGTATATGATCACAGTGGGCTTGCGTTATTTTTTTAATTTCGTGATTGGAGAACGGGGTCCAAATCCTGGTTTTAATTATTGCACGCAACAGTTACGAAGTGTTGGTGCACAACATGGTGATCCTTCCCTGTGGCGATCAGAGTGGTCAACCAGCGCCTTGAGAGTATGCCGGCCTCCACATTCCCAAGCAGTCCAACATATAGCCGCTAACACATCCGAATGCCCCATTAATCTGGACACTGGACGACCACCTGGCCAAATGGCGTCCCTAGATGAGGTCACTTTTAAACTCTATAAGGTGCTGATGGCGCTGTCTCATACGAGTAAGTGACATCTCCGTGTGGTTCACAGTGATCACTCAACATCTGACGCTCTTCACGTCCCTTTTATATCCTATCAGGCCTGATAATAACACTACACATAACCAACACTAATGCACTCTACTGGACGTTTTAAATGTTATGGAGAATTGTAACTTCAGTAGTTTACATACCCGCCGACGGTGTACAACATTAAATTGACAACAGACCATATCTTGAAGATATTTCACTTTTTTTCAGGCAGCTTATTTTACTGCGCTCAGGCCACTATATTAAGATTCTGACCATCTACAACACAACCAAATACTCAACAGACAATTCAGTGCTAAGAATCTCCGCCTTACTAGTATAGTTACAAGGCGATAGGCAATTAGATTGACGGGTACAGAGTCAGAGTTAAGTCAGACCACAACCTTATACCATGCGATTAAAAAATACAATCGAACCACACAGCGACTCATCGCCATCTTTATGGATTCACATGGCCAAGTTCATAAAACACGAAAGGCATTTTAAAGACTACATAACTCGCAACATCAGGGCAATTGTGTTTGATATAGAGGGTTACTCCCCCATGTAACTAAACATAACGAAATATGACGGCACATAACTTGGCGAGGGTTCTGTATCATGCGCTAATGGTACAGCACTGCGGTTTGCCATCCTGGGCTTACATTTCAGCAAGATGTAAGTAGGCTGTTTATGTTTTCTTTATGTAAGTAGGCTGTTTAGGTTCTTATATTGGTAACGCCGCCGCCACGTAGCGCTCTCTGTATGAAAATCACTGGCTGTGCTGTGTGCAGTCTGTGGCTAGTTTTGCATTGTTGTCTGCCATTGTAGAGGGGCAGCTGGATGTTAACAGCGCGTAGCGTTGCGCAGTTGGAGGTGAGCCGCCAGCAGTGGTGGATGTGGGGAGAGAGATGGCGGAGTTTTGAAAAATGTCATGAACTGCTGTATATATTATGAATATTGAGGTAAATACATTGTTTGTTCTCTATTAGAATCTTTCATTTGCTAAGACTATCAGTAGTTAGTGCCTTCCGTAGTTTGTATCTTTTATTTAGCTGGCAGTAGTGGCACTCGCTGTATTGCAGTAGTTCGAGTAACGAAGATTTTTGTGAGGTAAGTGATTTCTGAAAGGTATAGTTTAAAGTTACTCAGGGCCATTCCTTTGCAGGGATCTTTGATAGTCAGATTGCGTTGCGCTAGAATTATTGTGTGCCAGGTTAAGCACAGTCTTGTATAGATTGTTCTAAGGGGACGTTTCAAAGATAATGCCGTTCTGCGAACGGTGAGAGATTCTACTGCTATCTTCGTGCTTGCCAAACCCTACCTTGGCCAGCAAGGTTGCCAGATCTCTTCCCGACTGAGAATGTTTGGAGCATTATGGACAGAACTCTCCGACAAGTTCGGGATTTTGACGATCTAATCCGCCAGTCGCATATAATTTGGCACTATATCACTCAGGATGACATAGAACCACTCTGTCTATCAATTACAAGCCGAATAACTGCTTGCATAAGGGCCAGAGGCGGACCAACACGTTATTTACACTGAAGCGCTAAAGAAACTTGTAAAGGCTTGTGTATTCAGAGATACGGCGCTGAATACGGCGCTACGATCGGCAACGTCTATATAACACAACAAGTGTCTGGCCCAGTTGTTAGATGGGTCACTGCTGCTACAACGACAGTTATTAAGATTTAAGTGAGTTTAAACGTGGTGTTATAGTCAGCGCACGAGAGATGGGACACAGCATCTCGGAGGTAGCGATGAAATAGGGATTTTCCTGTACGACCATTTCACGAGTGAACCGTGAATATTAGCAATCCGTTAAAATATCATCTCTCCACTTTGCTGCGGCCGGAAAAAGATCATGCAAGACCAGGACCAACGACGACCAAAGAAAATCGATCAAGCTGACAGAAGCGCAAACCTTACGCAAATTGCTGCAGATTTTAGTGCTGGGCCATCGACAACTCCCAGGGTGCGAACCATTCAACAAAACATCATCGAAATGGGCTTGCGGAGCCGAAGGCCCACTCGTGTACCCTTGATGACTGCACAACGCAAAGCTTTACGCCTCGCCTGGGCTCGTCAACACCGTCATTGGACCGTTGAAGACTGGAAACATGTTCCCTGGTTGGACGAGTGTCGTTTCAAATTGTATCTAGCGAATGGTGGTTACGGGTATGGAGATGACCTAATGAATCCATGGACTCTGCATGTCAGCAGGGGAGTGTTCAAGCTGGTGGTGGGTCTGTAATGATGTGGGGTGTGTGCAGTTGGAGTGATATGGGATCCCTGATACGTCTAGATATGACTCTGACAGGTGACACGTACGTAACCATCCTGTCTGATCATCTGCATCCATTCATGTCCATTGTGTATTCCGACGGATTTGAGCAATTACAGGCGGACAATGCGACACCCCATATGTCCAGAAATGCTACAGTTTCGCTACGGAAACACTCTTCTGAGTTTAAACACTTCCGCTGGCCGCGAAACTCTCCAGACATGAACATTATTGAGCATATCAGGTATGCCTTGAGACGTGCTGTTCAAAAGAGATCTCCAACCCTTCGTAGTCTTATGGATTTATGGACAGACCTGCAGGATTCATTGTTGCAGTTCCCTCCAGTGTTACTTCAGACATTAGTCACATCCATGCCACATCGTGCTGGGGCACTTCTGAGTGGCCGCTGTGGCCCTACATGATATTTTGGCAGGTGTGACAGTTTTTTTTGGCTCTTCAGTGTACACTATGTGATCAAAAGTATCCGGACCCCTGGCTGAAATTACTTACAAGTTCATGTTGCCCTCCATTTGTAAAGCTGGAATTCAGTATAGTGTTGGCCCATCCTTAGTCTTCATGATAGCTTCCACTCTCGCAGGCATATGTTGAATCAGGTGCTGGGAGGTTTCTTGGGGGATGGCAGCCCATTCTCCACGGAGTGCTGCACTGAGGAGAGGTATGGATGTCGGTCGGTGTGGCCTGGCACGAAGTCAGTGTTCCAAAACATCCCGAAGGTGTTCTATAGGATTCAGGTCAGGATTCTGTGCAGGCCAGTCCATTAGAATGATGTTATTGTCGGGTAACCACTCCACTACATGTGTTCGATCGTGTTGAAAGATGCAATCGCCATCCCCGAATTGCTCTTCAACAGTGGGAAGCAAGAAGGTGCTTAAAACATCAATGTAGGCCTGTGATATGATGGTGCCACGCTGAACAAGGGGCGCAAGCCGCCTCCATGAAAAACACGATCATATCATAAGACCACCGCCTCCGAATTTTACTGTCGGCAGTACACACATTGGCAGATGACGTTCACGGGACGTTCGCCATACCCATACCCTGCCATCGGATCGCCACATTGTGTACCGAGGCTCGTCACTCCACACAACGTTTTTACACTGTTCAATCGTCCAATGTTTACGCTCCTTACAGCAAGGGAGGCGTCGTTTGGCATTTACCGGTGTGATGTGTGGCTTATGAGCAACCGCTCAACCATGAAATTCAAGTTTTCTTATTTACCGCCTAACTGTCATAGTACTTGCAGTGGGTCCTGATGCAGTTTGGAATTCCTGTGTGATGGTCTGGATAGATGTCTGCCTATTACACATTACGACCCTTTTCAACAGTCGGCGGTCTCTGTCAGTCAACAGACGAGGGCGGCCTGTACGCTTTTGTGCTGTACGTCTCCCTTCACGTTTCCACTTCACTATCACACGGAAACAGTGGTCATAGGGGTGTTTAGGAGTGTGGGAATCTCGCGTACAGACGTAAGACACAAGTGACACCCAATCAAATGGTTCAAATGGCTCTGAGAACTATGGGACTCAACATCTGAGGTCATCAGTCCCTTAGAACTTAGAACTACTTAAACCTAACTAACCTAAGGACATCACACACATCCATGCCCGAGGCAGGATTCGAACCTGCGACCGTAGCAGTCACGCGGTTCCGGACTGAAGTGCCTAGAACCGCACGGCCACCGCGGCCGGCGACACCCAATCACCTGACCACGTTCGAAGTCCGTGAGTTCCGCGGGGCGCCCCATTCTGCTCTCTCACCTTGTCTAATGACTACTGAGTTCGCTGATATGGAGTACCTAGCAATAGGTGGCAGCACAATGCCGCTAACATAAAAAAGTATGTTTTGGGGGTGTCCGTGTACTGTTGATCACATAATGTATGTGCTCAATATGAAGCTCATATTCTTGAATGAGTCATACATTTTTTTTCTGAAACTGTAATCAGTTCTTTATCTGTACATGTACATCACTTCTACCGATTTCTCCTTTCCGATAGACAATTCCTTCGTGGTACGTCGTGGTTACTTCTGACTTGGCGTGATCGAACCACTGCCCATATGCAGAAGATGGGGGACGCAAACCTCACATTCTTTCAACCATTCGATCTAGAAGAACTAAAGTCAATCTTTCAATAAGTTCCACCTAACAAGGCACCTGAAGCAGATGGTATTACCTCGATCTTTTTTTAGAGATTTTAGCACATAATGAAACCATAGCTCCTGCAGCTCTTGAACGAAATTTTAAATGGTATAGAACTACCAGAGACTGTCACTAACAAAATCACCATTCTTTTAACAAAGCAAGCCAATACGGAAATGTTGCGTCCTTATCGACCCTTCGCGTGCCTCCTTAATGTTGACTTCAAGCTGTATACCAGGGTACTTAATGGACGAATGCGGATGGTCACTCTCCTAAAACTGGTAGAATGTTAATCTACTGCGGTACTGTCTCTATCCGTGGGTGAGGTTGTTGCACTATATGGAGACGTATCAATGGCGTGTCATGCAATGAATATTTTGTGAATAAAACCGTCTGGATCGCTTATTGAAAAATCTTTATTTATTGCGAAGTTTTGCCTCGTGCCATCATCAGATATCTGCACTTAAGATGAAAGGAACATAAACAAAGACAGGCGTTTGTTATATAACAGGCTAACAAAATACAATAAATTAAATGATTAAAAAATACTTTGAAGTTGCGCTCACCATAAAGCTCAGAACTTTTGAGATAGGGTAAAATACACACAGTAAACACACACATTTATACACCTGCCTATTCCCCTAAATGATGCCGCCTGGCCGAACTGCAAAAATGCTGCGTTTTGATATGTGGACTAGATTGTGGTGGTAGTTGTGTTGGGTGGAATGGATAGAGATGTGAGAGGTAGGAAGAGGTGGGATGCAGGCAGAGGGATTGAGGGTGGGTGACTAGTGGCACTGAGTGACTCGGGAGAGGATGACAGGATTGTGGGAAGGGGAGACTGTTTGGTTTAGGGTGTGGGGAGAGTGGCATAGAATATCTTTACCTTTGCTACGGGCTCAGGCGGAGGCAGCTGTTTGCCAGCTAGGAATATGGGGGGGGGGGGGGGGTAGTTGTAGGTACACAGACTGGGTACGTGGTGTGTGATGTATGGCTGTCAGAGCTGGCAGGGAGCAGCACACAGTGAAGGTGACGTGAGGTCGTGAATTAGGAGATGGTGACAGGACAGAGGAAGGCAAAACTGTTGCATAGTTCTGAGATGCTGATGGTGGAAGGAGGGATCCAAATGGCCCAGGTAGTGAATCAGCCATTGAAATTGAGCACATTTCGCTGAACTGCTCGTTGTGCCACCTGGTGGTCAACTATCTGCTTGGTAACAGTTTGGTGATGGCAATTCATCATGGTCGACAACTGATTGATAATCATACCATATAAAAAGCTGTGCAGTGTTTGCAACAGAGTTGGTATATGAAAGGGCTGCTTCCACAGGTGGCATGGCGTCTGATGGGTAGGATAAGCTCTGACACGACTCTAGTTGGAAGTGCTTGATGAGTGGACTCGGCAGGTTTTACCACAGGGATATGACCCCTGTACGAAGGGGTTGGGAGTATGAGTGGCATGCGGATGGGTTAGGATGTTTTGCAGGTTGGATAGGCAGTGGAACACTTTGAGGGGGGTGGGAAGGATCTTAGGTAGGATGTCCCTCATTTCAGGACATGATGAGAGATAATTAAAGCCCCGACAAAGCATGTGGTTCAGTTGTCCCAGGTCAACTGGATCACGAAGAAATGTTCCTTTGTAGCTGATTCTTAGTGTTGGTCGGAGCTTGAGGGTGTGTGAGGATGTAGATGGGAAATCTGTTTGTTTTTGGGGAGTGATCTCCTTTAATCCAATAGTATTTACATTCTACCAGAACTTTCCTACAAAATATCCTTGCGTCTTCGTACTTATAAAGAGACAGATCGCCTTTAAAACATAAACATTCAAAATCAAATTACAAATCGTGATTTAAACGAATATAATCTGATACTTGTAAAATTAGCTATTCAGATGGCACCAATTAGCCTATGTGGAATCCTCCAAAATAACAAGAAGTTTTATTTCAAGTCAAAGGGAACAGCATTTTATTTATCAGAAGTGCAAATTATAACAGCAAGTATAACTTTTATAATTGCTACATCATGTTTATTAAAAAGTATAAATAATACCAAATTTCATGTTTATGTTATAGAGGTATTACTCTGTAGCAGATTTAATGAGTACTTATTGTTAGTTTGGAGGACTCCATCTGAATACCTAACTTGAAAAGTATGAAATTATACTCATTTAAATCGTATTTTATAATTTGACTTTGATGATTTACGTTTTAAAGACTATCTCTCTTTTCATAAGTATGAAGAGGTATATACAGTAACGCCCACCACACAAGTGCCACCTGTCGACAGAAACTAACACATTCGTAAAACATGTAAGCTGTTCGTTGACATCCCAATTGACCATTGCTGGTACATCCACGGGGGTCATTCAGTAATTAGAGAGACAAATTGGTCTGGAGAAAAAAGCGTTTATTTTTACAAAACAATACTTTTTTCTACTTTTCAACATAATTCCCTTGAACATTTATGTACTTGTTCCAATGGGCTACAAGTATTTTTATTCCGGCTGCAAAGAACTCTTTCTCTTGATGTTTGAATCAATTTACCACAAACTTTTTCACGTCCTCGTTGTTCTGGAACCTCTTCCCACGCAATGCCGCCTTCAGTGCACCAAACACATGAAAATCACTAGGTGCTAAATCATGACTGTAACAGGGATGAGGCAGTACTTCCAAGCCCATTTTGTCGATGGTTTCACGGGTTAGTTGAGCAATAAGAGGACGTGTGTTGTCTTCTAGAGAATCACACCTCTCCTCTGAGATCCTCGACAACTCTCTCTCATGGCTGGCTTCACCTTGTTTAAAAACAAATTCGAGTAGTATTGGCTGTTCATTGTACGCTGCTCTTCGAGATAATCACAAAAAACTAGACCTTCAGCCTACCAAAACACAGTCAACATGACTTTTCCTGCTGATGCTTGGGTTTTGAATTTTTTCTTGACAGGTGAGGAGGTGTGCTTCCACTCCATGCTTTGCCTTTTTGATTCTGGCTCATTATAGTGAACACAAGTTCCATCATAAGTTATAATTTTGTTGAAAGTGCTCACCTTCTCTTTCATAACGTTCCTTTAGCTTTGCGCACACTCTCAACCTTGTTTCCTTGTGTAGCCACGTCAACTGCTTTGAGGCCCAACTTGCACATGTTTTGCGGTACTTCAGCATCTTACAGATAATGTTATGAACTGTACCAGTATTAATTTGAACCTTATCAACTATCATTTCCAAAGTCACACGGCGTCGGCACGAATAATGTCATCAATTCGACTTTCAACTGAGGGAGTTGAAACTGCAATTGGTCGAACAGAACAGTGTTCGTCAGTCACTGAGTCGCGACCATTTTTGAACTGCTCTACCCACTTGTAAAAATTTGGACGATTCATACAACCCTCACCATAAACTTTAGACATTCTACAGTATATATTCACTGATTTCTCGCCTTCAGCAAGTAAAAAACGAATAATAGAACGTTGTTCAACTAATGTGGACGTTTCAAGCGGGCCCGCCATCTTGAAATGTATTTTTGAGGTTATAAACAAAACAATGTTGTTACATCAGCTGATCAGGGCTCATCCCAGTTATGCCAACTTAAAGCCATAAAAGTACAAAAGTTTCCCTACAAACTTTTTTTTTTTCTTTTTACAGACCAATTTGTCCATTTCATTATTGAATGACCCTCGTACATCTACATAGATACTCTGCAAGCCACCGTTCGGTACGTGGCGGAGGATACCCTGTACCAGTACTTGTCATTTTCTTTCCTGTTCCAGTCGCAAATAGAGCGAGAGAAAAATGACTCCATATGGTTCCTAATTTCTTATATCTTACCTTCGTGGTCCTCATGCGCAATGTATGTTGGCGACAGTAGAATCGTTCGGGAGTCAGTTTCAAATGCCGTTCTCTGAATGACACAGGACCAATTTTTTTATAAGTTCTAAACTTCGTAATAAACAGATTCCAATAAGCAATCCAGACCGTTTTATTAAAAAACGATCATTAGCGATGGAGTGCCGTGCGAGATTAGCCGAGCGGTCTGAGGCGCTGCAGTCATGGACTGTGCGGCTGGTCCCGGCGGAGGTTCGAGTCCTCCCTCGGGCATGGGTGTGTGTGTGTTTGTCATCATGATAATTTAGGTTAAGTAGTGTGTAACCTTGGGGACTGATGACCTCAGCAGTTAAGTCCCATAAGATTTCACACACATTTGAACATTTTAGCGATGGAGCACAACCTTGGGTTACAGAAGGATGGGGAAGAAAATTGTCCATACTCTTTTTCAAAGGAACCATCCTTCCATTTGTCTTAAGCGCCTTAGAGAAATCTCGGAAAACTTAAATCTGGATGGTGGTTGGGGATTTGAACCTCCATCTTCCCGAATACGAGCCTAGAGTCTTATATCGCTCAGTAGTAGGCCGATAGACGTAGATGCGTAAAAGAACAGTCTTGCACATGGTCGACTCTGAGTGCAAAGACTAGCAACTGAGCTACAACGACACTGTAAGTAAAAAAAAAAAAAAAAAAAAAAAAAAAAAAAAAAAAAAAAAAAAGCGACGCACCATGAAGGAATCATCCGAATGGGATGGAAATCGGTAGATGTGATGTACATGTACAGACAAACAAATTATACTTTTAGAATAAATGGATGATATGTTCAAGAGAAAGAGCTTCACAAAGTGAACAAGTCAATAACGCCCTGGTCCACCTCTGGCCCTTGTGCAAACAGTTATTCGGTTTGGATGTCCTCCTGACGGATATCGTGCCAAATTATGTCAAATTGGCGCGTTAGATCGTCAAACTCCCGAACTGGTTGGAGGGCCCTGCTCATAATGCTCCAAACATTCTCATTTGGGGAGAAATCCAGCGATCTTGCTGGTCAAGACGGGGTTTGGCAAGCACAAAGACAAGCGATAGAAACTCTCGCTTGCTGAAATGTAATCCCAGGATTGCTTGCCATTAAGGGCAACAAAACGGAGTGTACAACATCATCGACGTACCGCTATGCTATTAGGGTGCCATGGATGGCAACCAAAGGTGTCCTGCTATGAAAATAAATGGCGCCCCAGAGCATAACACAAACTTGTCGGTCTGAATGGGGGGCGACAGTCATATAGGTATCCCACCACTCTCTGGACCTTCTCCAGACACGTCTTCGCTAAGCATCGTGGCTCGTTTCGAAATGGGACTCATCACTGAAGACAGTTCTAGTCCGGTCAATGAGATTCCAGGCCAAAGACGTATCCGGAGACGCCCTGGACAGTAGTGGGATACCAACATGCCTGTCGCTCGCCGTACAGCCCGACAAGCAGGAATGATGGTCTGGAGTGCTATTTCTTTCCATAGCAGGACCCCTTCGGTTGTCGTGCGCGGCACCCTTACGTCGACAATATTCTTTGCCCCGTTTTGTTGCCCTTCATGGCAAGCTATCCTTGGCTTACATTACAGCAAGATTATGGCAGCCCGCACACTGCGAGAATTGTTATTGCTTGTCTTTGTGCTTTCCTTCGTTCTTGCCAAACCTAACCTTGACCGGCAACTTCATTCCCCAAATGAGAACGTTTGGAGCATTATGGGCCGAGCCCTCCAACCAGCTGGGGATTTTGATGATGTAACACCCCAATTGGACCGAATCTTGGACAATATCTCTTAGGAGGACATCCAACAACTATATTTACCAGTGCCAAGTCGAATAACCACTTGCATAAGGATCGAAGGTGGATCAAAGCGTTATTAACTTGCTCAATTTGTTAACCTCTTTGTCTGAATAAATCATTCCATTTTTCTGAAATTTTGATCATATGTTTGTCTATAGGTGACATTGACAACATATCTATTGATTTCTGTCCCATTGGACAATTGCTTCGTGGTGCGGCTTAGTGTAAATTAACGTAATGTAATTTGTGTAAACAGACGAAATACACTCCTGGAAATTGAAATAAGAACACCGTGAATTCATTGTCCCAGGAAGGGGAAACTTTATTGACACATTCCTGGGCTCAGATACATCACATGATCACACTGACAGAACCACAGGCACATAGACACAGGCAACAGAGCATGCACAATGTCGGCACTAGTACAGTGTATATCCACCTTTCGCAGCAATGCAGGCTGCTATTCTCCCATGGAGACGATCGTAGAGATGCTGGATGTAGTCCTGTGGAACGGCTTGCCATGCCATTTCCACCTGGCGCCTCAGTTGGACCAGCGTTCGTGCTGGACGTGCAGACCGCGTGAGACGACGCTTCATCCAGTCCCAAACATGCTCAATGGGGGACAGATCCGGAGATCTTGCTGGCCAGGGTAGTTGACTTACACCTTCTAGAGCACGTTGGGTGGCACGGGATACATGCGGACGTGCATTGTCCTGTTGGAACAGCAAGTTCCCTTGCCGGTCTAGGAATGGTAGAACGATGGGTTCGATGACGGTTTGGATGTACCGTGCACTATTCAGTGTCCCCTCGACGATCACCAGTGGTGTACGGCCAGTGTAGGAGATCGCTCCCCACACCATGATGCCGGGTGTTGGCCCTGTGTGCCTCGGTCGTATGCAGTCCTGATTGTGGAATTACCTGCACGGCGCCAAACACGCATACGACCATCATTGGCACCAAGGCAGAAGCGACTCTCATCGCTGAAGACGACACGTCTCCATTCGTCCCTTCATTCACGCCTGTCGCGACACCACTGGAGGCGGGCTGCACGATGTTGGGGCGTGAGCGGAAGACGGCCTAACGGAGTGCGGGACCGTAGCCCAGCTTGATGGAGACGGTTGCGAATGGTCCTCGCCGATACCCCAGGAGCAACAGTGTCCCTAATTTGCTGGGAAGTGGCGGTGCGGTCCCCTACGGCACTGCGTAGGATCCTACGGTCTTGGCGTGCATCCGTGCGTCGCTGCGGTCCGGTCCCAGGTCGACGGGCACGTGCACCTTCCGCCGACCACTGGCGACAACATCGATGTACTGTGGAGACCTCACGCCCCACGTGTTGAGCAATTCGGCGGTACGTCCACCCGGCCTCCCGCATGCCCACTATACGCCCTCGCTCAAAGTCCGTCAACTGCACATACGGTTCACGTCCACGCTGTCGCGGCATGCTACCAGTGTTAAAGACTGCGATGGAGCTCCGTATGCCACGGCAAACTGGCTGACACTGACGGCGGCGGTGCACAAATGCTGCGCAGCTAGCGCCATTCGACGGCCAACACCGCGGTTCCTGGTGTGTCCGCTGTGCCGTGCGTGTGATCATTGCTTGTACAGCCCTCTCGCAGTGTCCGGAGCAAGTATGGTGGGTCTGACACACCGGTGTCAATGTGTTCTTTTTTCCATTTCCAGGAGTGTATTTCCGTTTCTGTTTGACTACAATACTGGCGATCAGTCAATGAAATCAGTCAATAACTTACAAATACCTAGGAGTATTTATTGAGTTCATTAAGGCGGAACAGCCATATGAATTTAGCTGTGCAGAAGGTGGATGACTGGTTGAAAATCATCGGAAGAATCCTAAGAAAGTTTAATTCATCCATGGAAGGAGTAGCTTACAACACACACATTTTACTAATTCACTAATTTATAAAGGGCAGCTAATCATATTTTTACTGACATTAATAAGTGGTTCATAGCCAATTCACCGTCATTAAACTTTGAAAAGACCCACTATATGCAGTTCAGAACTTCCAAGAGATTTCCTTCTGGTGTGTGTATAAAATATGATGACATGGAAATAGGAGAAGTTGAGAGTGTAAAATTCTTGGGATTACAACTTGATAATAAATTCAGTTGGGAGCAACATACTAACGAACTGCTAAAGCGCCTAAACAAGTCTGTGTTTGTAATGCGAATGATGTCAGACATAGGAGATATAAATATAAAAAAAACTGGCATATTTTGCTTATTTTCACTCCATTATGTCATATGGTATCATATTTTGGGGTAACTCCACAAATAGAGAAAAAATTTTTAGAGTACAGAAGCGTATAATAAGAGTAATGAGTATTGTAAATCCAAGAACATTATGTCGAAATCTATTCATAGAATTGGGCATATTAACCACGGCTTCTCAGTATATTTATTTCTTAATGAAGTTTGTTGCAAATGATACAACTCTTTTTCCAATTAACTGCTTAGTATACAGTATCAATACTAGGAATAAGAAAATATGCATAAAGATTTAAAATCACTTACTCTTGCCCAGAAAGAAGTCCAGTATTCAGCAACGCATATTTTCAATAAGTTACCAGCAACCATTAAGAGTTTAGTTTCAGACAAGGCACAATTTAAACATAATTTAAAAGAACTTTTGGTGGCCAACTCCTTTTCCATCCATGAGTTTCTCAATAAGTGCAGAAGACCGTTTTAATGAAAATTTATTACACTTTAATTTTTGACAATACTTGGTTGTAAAAGCCAAGAAACTAGCAAATGTCTGAATGATGGATTTAATGAAAGCCGATGTATGTATTAAACCTGTAAATATTAGAAGCTTAAATTTAATTCATGTACATAATTTTACTGTTTATTGACTGAGGATCATTAAAATTAATAAAACTCAAGTTTTTCTAATTACGATTTTGTTTATCTGACATGTTCCACACCCAGGAGGATTCCCTCTTTTATGGGTCTATGGAATGAATAATTAATCTAATCTAATCTAATCTAATCTGAGCGGTGGCACATTTCAGCCAGAGTTATTGTAGGATGAGACACAAACACACAGTCTTTCAAAAAACACCCCAAAACATTACATGTTGTGAGATACCAGAACTTTTCTTCTTATCCCCCCTGATTATTCGTGGTAACACAGTGGCGCCATGGACCCTCGGCCAGCTGTCGTCCCCCGAGTGCTCGCAGCTGCTGCGGCGCGGCTCCCGGGAGCAGAGTGGAGCGCCGTACTTCGGACTGGCGGCGAGGTGTGCGCGGTCGCAGAGCTCGCAGCTCGCGATGGTCGATGACGTCACGCGGCGCCAGTGCGAGCAGCTGGCGGCCCGCAAGGAGGCGCTCGCCTTCAGCTACAGCAGCCGCGGCCGCCAGTGCCTCGTCAACGCCTGCCCCGAGATCGGCGCACGCGCCAGCCTCGCCGCCGACCGCCGCTTCCTCTACTACAGCCGCTACTCCGGCAGGGCTCGTGAGTACGACAGGGTACCACGGAGAACGTTTACAGTGCCATTAATACGTCACATTGAGTCTTCCGTTTCATAGGCGGGTATTCATAAAATACGCAGTATTAACAAGATACAAACATAAGGTGAATTTTAACTTACGCAAATGACCACGAAATTCGCATTGGCGAAAGAATCTTCCGATTTTATAAGGTTATATCTTTTAAAAGCGGTTTACATCGGAGCGAATGCAAGTGAGTCCACATCTACATCTGCATGACTGCCGCAGAGTCTCGGTAGCTCCAGATGACTGGAACCGGGACCACCTAGAACTACTGAAACCTCGGACTACCGAAATTTATCTGCGAAAAATAAATAAAACGATGATGAAAAGAACAAATTACATGAACTACACCTCACTTGTTTTCTTGTCAGACTCTGACTTCTGTATAGTTCCTCAGTTAAGAAATTCAATAGCTTTTTTTTTTTCGGGAAAACAGTTCCATTTTAAGTCGGTTTCTTCGCCCAAAAGCCAACAGTAACTTCGCCCACAATGATTCGAGAGTAAGATATTTTTTTATTGTTTCTTCTTTCTCAAGTCGTGTCAATGCTCCTAACTTAACATTCAAAGTCAAAAATTTCCTTCCGTTTGTAACAGCTTTTACTTTTAGGTGTACAAATAAAAACAGTCGATAGAGGAAACGAAACACAAGACTGTACTGTACCAACAATGACATACTAAAATACCACTTTCAAGAAAATTTTTGCTTGTGTAAACAGTTACAAACCAGGAAAAGCGTTTTTGTGGGGCCATTGGCACCGACACAACTAGGAGCAATCAGTGGTTCGATAGGTGTTATGTTATGAATGGGTGAGGGAAACTGGTAGATTTTTCTGTTTTCTAATTGTTAAGAGGCTCCTATTTGTGGGAAACTTGTAACTCCGAGACTCGAAATATCACGTTCTACCGTACTCTGAAATTCACAATTAAGTGCCTGGTACAGGGTTAATCGGACCACCCTCGAGCTTTTTTTCTCTTGCGTTCCACTCTCGGATACCGCGCGGGAAAAACGAGCACTTGAATCTTTCCGTGCGAGTTCTGATTTCTCTTATTTGATTACGATGAGCATTTCTCTCTATGTAGGTGAGCACCGACATAATACTTTCGTATTCGCAGAGAAGAGTCGGTCATTGAAATTTCGTGAAAAGATCCTGCTGCAAGGAGAAATGCCTTTGTTTTAATTATTGACACCCCAGTTCACATATCCGTGGTACTCTCTCCCCTAATCGCGATAATACAAAACGACCACCTCTCCTTCGAACTTTTTTGATTTACTCTGTCAATTCTATTCGATGTTTATTCCAGAAGAGGGGAGTGAAGCGTAGTGTAAGCAGTCTCGTTAGACCAGTTGCACCTTCTTAGTGTTTCTGCCAATAAAACAGTATCTATTTGATCGTTCCAACTTAAGTTAAATGTAGTTGTAATTCCTAAGTATCTAGTTGAATTCACAGCCTTTAGACCTGTATGCTTTATTGTGTAACCGAAATTTAGCAAATTCCTTTTAATACTGATGTCGATGACTTCATACTTTTCTTTATTTAGAGTCAACATACAGGTACCTTGTGTTAATCATTTTGGAGTTGGTTTTGATTTTCTGATGGTCTTAGGTGACGATAAATGACAGCATCATCTGCAAACAGTCTAAGATGACTGCTCAGATTGTCTCCTAAATCATTTATGTATTACAGAGAACCTATAAAACTTCCTTGGGGAACGTCAGATCTGTTTTACTCGATTGCTTTCCAACGCGTACCACAAACTGTGACTTTCCTGACACGAAATATGAATCCAGCCGCGCAACTGAGACGATACTCCATAGGCACACAACTTGACTATAAGATGCTTCTGAGGAATGGTGTCAAAAGCCTTCTCAAAATCTAGAAATATGAAATCCGTTTGAGAGACTCTGTCTGTAACACTCATTTAACAAAGAGTTAGTTGTGTTTCACAAGAACAATATTTTTGTTTCACAAGAACAATATTTTCTGATTCCCTATGGACTGTTTGTCAATCGACCATTTTCTTCGAGGCAATTCTGAGAGAGGACAAGTTACTCTCTTACCTATTTTTCGCATACGGAAAATTAGTAAAGATTTTATTACAACCTGATGCACCTTGAGCAAGACTCTAGAAAGTTAACGACCTGAGCAGACGTTGATGGAGCCTGGTAGGGCGCAAAAAGCATGAGGTATTTTTATGATTCTTAGCTTGTAGAAACAGCTTGTTGGGAGTTGAAAGCAGTTGGCGGCGAGCCCATCCCTTAGTAAATCTTGCCACACAGGCCTACAGCCATACAGCGCAGACAGGGCAGCCCCTCGTCGAGACAGGGCTCCAGCAGAACAATGCCGTGATACCTGCTGGGGCGCCAGCAGAAGACTGGGCTAACGACGGTCTAAAGGAAAGCGTCTACACAGTGAAGTCGTAAACTGGGCATTGTGTGCAGAGCTATGCATAATAAATATTCACGTTTTCATATTCACCAATAGTGCAAGTAGGCCAGTGAACCACATCCCTTGGCTACCTCCATTGTATAATAGAACTCCAGCATCTGAGAAATGTTTATTACACCTCATAGTTAGGACTAATAAGCTCCAAGGCATAGGTGATTTAGATAAAGATCTTTGTGATTGTATCTGTTTGCCTGTGGATGTTTGAAGAGACATGAATTTGGAGAAAATCATTTCTTACCCGTCTGCGAAAACTTAAAAAATGCCAGTAATTGGCAGTTTCCTTTTTTTCTTTTTTAGAGACGCAGGTTTCTTAACTCTTGCCCTGGTTCGGGATGAGTTTGTGCTGACGTGTGGGAGGGGAGATTTAGCTACTCTAGAGCCCTGTGATTGACTCAAGACGGGGTGAAGGTGGTGTCAGTTGTGCACTTTGTGGGAAAACGGATTTTTTTTTCCTGTAGAGGTCCGAAGCACTGGGGTGCAGGACTTTGGTCTGGTAAGGAATTTCTGTCGATGCTCTGGCATGTGTGGTTAGTACTTGGGACCTGTCCTGAGACTGACTTCACTTGCGAGTAGCTTAGACTGGGGAGCCTGTGGTGAAGCTCTTACTGTACCTACAGTGTGACTTCAAACGTCTCAGACTACCCGTTTGCCGAGGACACACTTATTCACTTATTCAGTCTTGACGTTTGGTATCCTTGTGTGCTCTGTCTTATAAGTGAGCCAAATTGGTCCTTGGTACAACCAGCGAATGGGTGTGTCACACACTGAAATCTACCGTGGTTTCAGGCTCTGGTAGAGAGTAAATTGCGATCCGTCTGCCTAATTGCTAGACTGTGAGATTGTTGCATTTCTTTCGTGGTGGCGATCGATTCACAGCTACTGCCTTCACGTCTCACCTCCTCCGCAACAAGTCACGTCACTGCACGAAGTACACAGGGTAACGTACTGCCGCTCTGGCGTTGTCAGGGCGTACAGATCTCAATTGCCACTTGCTCTCAGCTGCATCTGTGTAGAGAAACTTCAGTAGATTTGAGCAATCAAATTCTGCTCAGCGTCAGGTCAATTCAGCTTGCGCTATTCACATTTTTAGGACCAGAGTACTTGACTCACTGATCACCTAGTTGTCTTTGCCGCCCAGGATCCATCCAGTGTAGGATTAAATTACCTGTTAGTTGTTTAGAGTATTTAATCTACAACTTGTTTAGTTTAATTTATGTCTCGTTTGAAAAAATAAATGTTGTTAGTACACTAAATTTTGCCAACATTCTCAGTCAATTAAATAGTCCAGACAAGTTACCTTTCAATTCATAATGTTTGAAATAAATGTATGTTCCAAAATTCTACTGCAGATCGACGTTAGTGACATGAGCATTAACCAATGAGCATTCTCTCTAGCGTAAAGGGTAGGCCACAATGAGCAAACAATATTCACTCATGCACTCATGTTCAGTTCACATTCGCAGGTACTTGTTGGTATTCCAGTGGTTGCCGGTACCTAAGAGAAACATCAAAGAAATGGTTAACTGACAGCTGTCACAACAAGTAGATTTCTGTTCCGTACATGTGAAAACTGTTGAACACTTTCTACGGCTTCAAGAAGCACAGGAGGGGAGACACCACCACAGCTGAAGCATGAAGTTTGCCTTTGGCAGTGCAATGGTGTGAATGTGCTGTTTCTGTCCTTGCCATGGAATGAGCGCTCCTATTGTTTACCCAGTACTCAGTTTCGTGCACGCCAGTTTAAGCACATAGATCACCTTACCGAACCAATACAGAAAATCAACGCTCAAACTTACGTTCTGAAACGAATTTGTCGACCAAAAGTACATGAATAAGAGCGATTTTTACAAGAAGAGGTCAAAATCCCAGCAGTCAACATCATCGGCATACATTTATCTATCGTGAGCAGTATAGTCTATGTAAAGATCATCAATGATGCAACATGTGAATGAATCCTTTGAGAGACGAAACAAGGTCTCCGCTTCTGCCACACTGATGGTGGTGTGGTACCGTGGACGTCGATCATACTGGTTTGGGACACTACACAATCAGGTTATTCAGCTTCCATGTGAACTCCTAGTGGAAGAAGTCGACTCTGTACTTCGCGCCTATGGCACGGTGCATAGTCATGCCGTGGAAAGTTGGACGCAATTCCAATCATATCCAGTCCTAAATGGAGTCTGACAGGTACAAACTAAACTTAAAAGACGTGTTCCCTCTTATCTACACAGATGGAAGCAGCCATGCCATCGTCATTTACGATGGACGGCCAAATACCTGTTCTGGATGTGGGAAGGAGGGGCTCCACCAATCCGATTGCAGCCAACACCGGATCATGCGACTACCACCAATGAACATGGTGCCACCATTGAAGCCAATGCTGCTTCCTATGGCTTACATTGCCACCCCCACGACTGTTCCCACTTCTCCACAGCATCTGACACTCCCTAATGGTCCAACATAGCATCCTCAGAAACACCACAAAAGATCAAAGTTCTAGTCAGACGAAATCGCTCCCCTCTTTCATGGTGGTAACGATCAATATATCTTCAGTGGGTTGGGTTGATTTCGGGGGAAGCGACCAAACTGCGACGTCATCGGTCTCATCAGATTAGGGAAGGATAGGGAAGGAAGTCGGCCGTGCCCTTTCAAAGGAACCATCCCGGCATTTGTCCGAATCGATTTAGGGAAATCACGGAAAACCTAAATCAGGATGGCCGGACGCGGGATTGAACCGTCGTCCTCCCGAATGCGAGTCCAGTGTGCTAACCACTGCGCCACCTCGCTCGGTATCTTCAGTGGCAATTAGAGCTTGTGTTCTACCCCAAAGACCAGGTCCTACATTTTTCGCTTGTCAAGAACTTCAGATATTGGTGTGAAACCCACTTCTCATCGATGTTTGGAAGAATTTGCAAGGTGACTGCCCTGGACATACATTTCTTACCAGTCACTCAGCCAGCTGTCTTGATTACATCTGTGTCTCTCATGATCTTGTGCTGGGAGTGTTGGACGCCAAGCAATGGCCTTCTCACTTTCTCAGACCATAGCACTTTCATGTCCATGGTCATCCTCCAGCAACAACGGGTCTGGGGAAGCCGCAGGATGTGGAAGATGAGCAACACACCTCGAGGATCCGGAATGCCATCAGATTATCGCCACTGTGTACGCGAATTGTGAACAATGTCATCTGCAATACCCTTCAACTTTGCGATCGTGAAGGGAATATGCAAAACCGGCGTGCCGGTGGGTGCTAATACAGTATGGAAAGGACATCACTGCATGACATTGTCATAGTTTGGACTTTTATTACCCTATGCTTCACAAACTCACATCCCAACCAACATATGGCAAGCAGCCAGATTAAAGCGAAAATATTGTCTCTTACACAGCGAAAACTGGAAATGATCGTTGTGCAATTGAGTTATCAACACTGAGTGAATGGCGAAATGTAATTTATGTACGATTTTGTGCTCGATAGCCATCGACAAATAATCATGGACGTCACTTTGCCAGGTACTCAACCTTAACGAACTAGGTGGTAATTGTGAGAGTCTCTGAAGACCATTATCGATGATTTTACTGGGAGCAGAATATAGAGGAGAGGGACGGTAACGACATTTTGCAGCATGTGTCACACACTCTCGACGACACAGCAGCATCGTCACTTTTAGTTGAGATTATGCAGGATGACATTGAGGACGCACTAGACAAGGAGGGTCTAGTCTGGATCAGATGGGCTGCCACTGGATTCTATCGAACTTTCCGCATAATGCCACATAGGATCGTCATGTATCGAAGTCTGATGTGCCCCGGTTTTTGGGTGCCACCTGCCTACAATGATGGATTACTCATCCTTATACACAAACCTTCAAGAGGTTGGACGATCGAGGACTACCACCTGATTACAATGTTAAATTCAGACTATAAGATCTCCGGCTGGCTTCTGGCGGCGTGCATAAAGAAAGTCGTGCGACTAATCCCTTCAAAGGAGCAAACGACACAGGAGGAGAGACCAACATGTGTATAGGTCCAGGCGAATGTAGATGTCAACACATCCTGTCACGTTCGACCTGCTATGCTCTCAATAGATTTCGATCACACTTTCGATAGAGTGCACCACAAGTTCGATAGAGTGCACCACATAACTTTTGGCCCACATGAGCTTTCCACCTGAGATCCTCAATATAGTTTTGCGCCTCTTACACAGAGCATCATTCCGTGTACTGGTAAATGGACAGACGGCGTGTCCCTTGCCGATCCAGCGATCGGTTGAAAAAGGATGCCCACTCTCCATGATTTTTTACACGACCGCACTGGGAACGCTCACCGAGCGAGTTGGTGCAGTTGTTAGTACACTAGACTCGCATTCAGGAGGACGGCGGTTGAAACCCGGGCTCAATCATTCTGATTTAGGTTCCATGATTTCTCTAAATCCTTCAGGCAAATGCCGGGATGGTTTCTTTGGAAGAGAACAGCCAATTTCCTTCACCATCCTTCCCTAATCCGATTGGATTGATGATCTCACTGTTTGGTCCCCTCCCCAAATCAACAACCAACCAACTGGAATCGCTCATAGGAGGGCTGAAACGAAGGATCTCGGTGATTATACTGAGAGGCCACACCTTCCCCTACAGAGCGAATGCTGAGGACCTTCTAATGCTGATCCAATCAGGTGATGAGGTGTGCTTCATGCTTGACTGTATGAAGCGATGTGGATTCAAGGCAAGAAGCCACATGAATGTAGCCAAATCGGAGGCAATACGTATTGGAAAGGGGCCTCCAGGAGGGCTATGTGGCGCCCTTCCCACAGGTGGATGTGACCATATGTTTAGGCATTTCACTTACATGGGACGTGGGTCACATGGCTACCGCGAAGAACAACGACTCCTGCAGGCGATACACAGAACCTACTTCGACGCATGGACCTACTATAGTGTGTCCAGTACCTTAACCTTCACACCCACAACCGACAATGATAGCATGCAGACTGTGGGCGGTGTTTAGATATTAATTTACTGCTAGATTCCTATTTAACGTCCATTTCGGCTCCTTTACCCTCCCTTCACGTGAAGGTGGACTGAAGGTATAAATGTATGAGTGAGGACTGCATTTTTATATCAGTGCACAATGGCGAAACTATGGACCCATCAACATATTTCAAATGCAGGCCGTCTGTTAGAGGCATCCATCCTGCCTCCTGTTACGACTGCGCTCATTGGTCCCTCTGTTTCCCACATCTCGGCATTCTAACTCAAATAAAGTTAAGAGCAGCCCAGTCTCCCCAACACTAGAGCTCCAAAGGCGAGAGATATTTATCATTCACTGCTGAGATACATCCCTTGCAACGTGACAGAGTTTAAAACCTGGCCACACATAGCCTCTGGTGTGAAGAGCAGTCCAACGGCCCTTCCTCCCTAATATGGGTACGAGCAATGTGATACCATATTGTCAACCAGAAATACGCGACGAGACACACAATGCAAGCTGTTGGGCTGACGGATTCTCCCTTCTACCCGCAGTGCGACCTTCCGGACACTGATGAAAACCATTTAATATGTGGATCAGCATTTGACGAATGGATGCTGGTACACAAGATCCTCACCTGTTACCTTCATGCCCTGTCTCACACGACTAACCCCCGGCTCCTCCTACGCCCGGAAGACACTTACTTCCTGACCACAGAGACTCATTCTCTCACATGGTTTAAAGGCATTTTCATTTACTACATTTTGACTATTGGCAGTATCTCCGAGGTAAGCATAGCGCACACCTCGCTATCAACATCTCTAAACAAATTATTTGCGCTGTGTCTCTGTAAAAAATGGTTCAAAAGGCTCTGAGCACTATGGGACTTAACTTCTGAGGTCATCAGTCCCCTAGAACTTAGAACTACTTAAACCTAACTAACCTAAGGACATCACACACATCTATGCCAGAGGCAGGATTCGAACCTGCGACCGTAACGGTCGCGCGGTTCCAGACTGTAGGTCTCTGTAAACCTCCCCTCACAGCTGGGGGGTACTGGGCAGGGAACGCCCCCGTACTGGACCTTGACAAGAGGCGAAATGGTAGCGACTTGGTACCAATAGACGCTGTCCACAGATGGGAAGCACGCACGTAATGACGAGCAGGATTTCGGTTACATCATTAGCTTCAGTGGCCGTGCGGTTACAGGCGCTGCAGTCTGGAACCGCAAGACCGCTACGGTCGCAGGTTCGAATCCTGCCTCGGGCATGGATGTTTGTGATGTCCTTAGGTTAGTTAGGTTTAACTAGTTCTAAGTTCTAGGGGACTAATGACCTCGGCAGTTGAGTCCCATAGTGCTCAGAGCCATTTGAACCATTAGCTTCATTACCTTTCGTCCGTGTGGTAATCGTCTAACCAATATAACCGTAGCAATTTCTATTTTCTTATTTGTTCTTGGATGTTTTGAATTCACCTACTTGTTGGAAGACTGCGCACGACGTAAGTGTGTTTAAATTATATTTCGCGCTGATGTGATTTTGTTTTATTTAAATTTTTTACAATGTCTTGTCTACAAGAAAAAAATTTGTATTAAAATAATATCCCAAAATTTGGAGTTGAAGGGAAAAAATTCGGAGGGGGCTGTTCAGGGACTGGAAGGGAAAAGCATCGTGGCCAGGCCGCTGGTTTCGATTCCTTGCCCACCCTGTCTCCACAAGCCTGAAGCTGGCCACTCTACTTCCTTAAGGCAACATAATACGCTGGTTAAGGACAAGGAAGAAAGAAGAAAGAAACAGGAATTTTAATTTGCCAGAAAGGGGGGAGAGGTGGTAGTGTAAAGCTCCTGATCACCAGTCCTTTCGTCAGTGTGTTGTATCACCTAACTTTCAACATTCTTCTGTATCGCCACGCCTCAAATTTCTTTTACAGTTTTTCCACGGTCCATGATTCATTACCATACAATTCTGTGTCCCAAAAGCACATTCTCAGAAATTTATTACTCAAATTAAGGCCTACGTTTGATACTAGTAGACATCTATTGGCCTGGAATGCCCTCTTTGCTTGTTCTATCTACTTTATATGTCCTTGCCCCGACCAGCTGAGCTACTTTTCTTCAAAAGATAACAGAATTCCTTAACTTCCTCTAATTCGTGATGACCAATTTTGGTGTTAAGCATCTCGCTAGCCTCATTCCTGCTACTCCTCATCACTTTCGTCTTTCTTCGGTTTACTGTCAATCCATATTCTATACTCATTAGACTGTTTTTCCATTCAACAGATCCTGTACTTCTTCAGACTCGCTATAGACAGCAATGCCATCAGCGAATCTTATCATTGATATTCTTTCACCCTGAATTTTAATCCCACTCTTCAACCTTTCTTTTATTTCCGTCATTGCTTTCCGATGTACAGATTGAACAATAGAGGCGAAAGACTACATTCTTGTCTTACTCGCTTTTCAATGCGAGCGCTTCGTTCTTGATCTTCCAGTCTTACTTTCCCTCTTAGTTCTTGAACTTGTTGTATGTTCCCTATCTTTCCCACTAGATTATTCCCATTTTTCTCAGAATTTCGAATATCTTGTATCATTTTACAGTGTCGAACTCTTTTTCCAGGTCGACAAATCCTATGAAAGTCTCTTGATTTTTCTTCAGCCTTGCTTCCATTATCAAGTGAAATGTCAGGACTGCTATAAAGTGCAAAGTCAGGATTGCTTGTCTGGTGCCTTTACCTTTCCTAAAGCCAAACTGATCATCATCTAACAGATCATCAATTTCCCATTCTTCTGTATATTATTCTTTTCAACAACCTGCATACATGCATGAACTGTTAAGCTGATTGCGCCATAGTTCTCGCACTTATCGGTCCTTGATATCTTTGGAACTGTGTGGATGCTATTTTTCAGAAGGTCTGATGGTATATCGCCAGTCTCATAGAGTCTACATACCAACTTGAATCTTGGTTTGGTTGCCACTTTGCCTTATGCTTTTAGAAATTCTAATGGAATTTTATCTAGCGCTTCTGCATTATTTGATCTGAAACCTTCCAGATCTCTCTTAAATTTTAGCTTTAGTACTAAATCCCCTATCTCTCCCAAATGGGTTCCAACTTCTTTTATCACGTCATGAGACAGTTCTTCCTCCGCATAGAGGTATTCGATGTAATAGTTCCACCTACCTGCCTTCTTCTCTTAATATAACGCTTGGACTTTCAAAGCCCCTTAATGTTGCTCCCCACTCCCCTGATTTTAATTTAACCGAAGGTTGCTTTTAACTTTTCTGTATTCTGAGTGAGGCCTTCCGACGCTTATTTCTTTTTCCTGCAACCATTTGGGCTTTTCTGCACTTCCTGTTTGTTTCATTTCTGAGTGGTTTGTACTACTGCATTCCTGCCTTTCCCTGAACATTCTTGTGCTTTCTTATTTCGTTGATCAATTGAAGCGTTTCTTCCGTTACCCAAGGTTTGTTCGCAGTTATCTTCCTAATAGCTATGTTTATCTTCCGAACATCTGTGACTGCTCTTCTTAGAGACGTCTACTCCTGTTCAACTGAACTGCCTACCGTCGTATCCATATGCTTAAAGAACATCAAACGGGACTCATCATTCCTGATTACTTCAGTATCCCACTTCTTTCCACTCTGATCTTTCCGTATGATTCTCTTAAGCTTAAGTCTACTCTTCATCATTACTAAATTATGATCGGAGTCTATATGGTCCCGGGTATCCCATGTGTGATTCTGGTATCTCTGTCTGACCATGATGCAATCCAGCTGGAATCGTCCCGTGTCTCCCTAACTTCTTACAAATGTGCCTCATCGTCTTGTGATTCTTGCACAGAGCATTCGCTGTTACTAGCTAAAATTTGTTGCAGAATTCAGTTAGTCTTCCTTCTGTCTCATATCTAACACCAAGACCGTATTGTTCCGTAATCGTTTCTTGTGATCTTTCCTCTACAACTGCATTCCAGTCCCTCATGGTTATTAGTTTTTAGTCTCCCTTTATATACTGAATTACTCACTGAATATCCTCATACAGTTTTCTATCTCTTCACCTTCTGCTTGCAACTTCGGCATGTAACCTGAACTATTATTGTCGGTGTTGGTTTGCTACTGACTCTGATGAGAACAACCCTATCGTTGAACTGTTCACGGTACCTCACTCTCTGCTATAGCTTCCTAGTCATACTGAATTTTACTCGCTTTATACAATTTTCTACTGCTATTGATATTACCTTATATTCTTCTGACGAGTAATTCTTGTCTTCCTTCCATTTCACTTCACTGATCACCACTACACCTAGATTAAGTCATAGCATTTCCCTTTACAGGTTTTCTAGTTTTCCTGCCATACTCAAATTTCTGATATTCAGTCCCCCGACTCGTAGAATATTACCTTTTCGTTGGGTATACAACCTTTTTCTCATGTCATCTCCCACTTGACAGTTCCCTCCTGGAGATCCGAATGGGAGACTAACCCGTAATTTTTTGCCAATGGAGAGAGCGTCATGACACTTTTTCAGTTACAAGCCACATGTGCTGTGGATATACATTATGTGTCTTAGATCCAGTGGTTTCCAGTGTCTTCTGCATCCTCAAACCGTTGATAACTGGTGATTCTTCCACCTTTTAGGGGTAGTTTCCCACCTTAAGGGCAAGAGTGTGCCCTGAACCTCTGTCCGCTCCTCCGCCCTCTGTGACTACGCCGCTGACAGAACAAGGGTGACTTGTTAGGTCGGAGGTGTTCAGCGGCCAATGCTGATGATTTTTATTCGAAATTTAAGCATTGGCTAAGTACGCAACTTTAAGATATCCGGAAGGAATGGGGCCAATGTATGCAGACAGCTGAACCCTCCTCGTGCAGTATCCCAGCCGACAATGCCATACGACATTTACATTTACAGTGGGAGAAGATGGAGGTTTTATCTGACCACCTCACATAAATAACTAATGTGGTGGAGCTGCTGGTGGCGTCGCAGAATGCTTTGAGCTGTAATAGATATAATGTAACGTCGCTGCACACTTGTAACTGAAGTGGCACCTATTGAAACTGAGAACGCAAGATGACTATTGTTGATTGGAACAAAAAGATAAACCGGACTATAGCGACCAACACCAAGCTTTATTCCATCAATTTATAACCGTTGACTTTATGTTGAAATAGTAATTAGGAGGACGTAGTTGACATCGTTTTGAGTGCCCAAAATCTCTCGCGCTATGGGGCACGGAAAGGGACATAATCCGACTGATCAATAGAATGAACATACACAGTATAATGGCCCCTAACGTCATGATCCCCAAATGGAAACCGTTTTCCAAAGTAAAACGACACACAGCAACGTCGATCATGACGCTCACGATTCATACCATTATTGGACTTAAATTAACGGAGAGTGACATACTTGCGGGATGAATACGAGGATGTAACCAGTCATGCAAAATAAGTTATTTCATACGAGAATTTTTTCAAGATTACTGTATGTAAAGCTCACGAGAACATTTTGACATAAAACCATGCGTACTTACTTACATGCGCACACACACACACACACACACACACACACACACACACACACACAAAGATAGAGAAAAAGAGAACTATAAAGTTGATTCTACAAAAGTATCCCTTAAGAAATAGCTCAACAGACAATTTCGTATAGATTCCCGTATTGAAAAGTGAACTGTGAATGTGTTTTAGAGTATACAGGATGGAAATTAATACTTGCAAAATCGACAAACTTCAGGGACAGACTCCTGAGTGGAAATGGAGGAGAAAAGGCCCTGTGAACACGTGTCCGTAAATGCGTCGTTGCCATTATAGATGGCGCTGACGATTGACAGTTCCTCTGACCATGTGTCGCGTGTGCCTTGTGTGTTCAAAAAATGTTCAAATGTGTGTGAATTCCTAAGGGACCAAACTGCTGTGGTCATCGGTCCCTAGACTAACGCACTACTTAAACTAACTTATGCGAAGCACAATGAACACACACAGACACCCATGCCCGAGGGAGGACTCGAACGGCGGGAGGGGCCATGCAATTAGTGACATGGCGCCTCTAACCGCGCGGCCCTTGTGTGTTGCAGGCTGTGTGTGACGCAAAGTACCGTTAGCAGCAGACCGGTCCGGTATTCATGTCGGGAACAAGCCGAGTCGGTGTTTGTTTACGGCCAAGTGTATGGAAACGATCGAGAGGCAACATGACTGTACCAAGACGAGTACCCTCACAGAGACCAACCGTATCACACAACATTTTAAGCCCTTTTTGGGCGCTTTTGTGATCATGCTTCCTCTCAGACAGACGACCGTGCAGGGATGCGGCGGACTGTACTTACACCGGATTTGGAGGACCAGGTTCTGCAGGATATTGAGACGAACCCTAGTACAAGCTTCAGGGAAGGGGTCCGCCAAAATGGAGAAACCCGAAGTACGTTTATGTGTGCCTTCCATGATATTACATCCACGGAGGCTTCTTTGAACATGTGCTGCGACATGGATGCGATGGAGTTCTGTACGTGTTCTGCGGCGATTTGTTGTCGTTGCACGCACACCATTGATTTCCGGACACATGTTCATAGGACCTTTTTTCTTCCATTTCTAGACAGGACTCCGTCCTTGTCGGTTTTATTAATGTTTACAGTGCATAAGTATTTATAATATTAAATGAACAAAAGTTATATTCTCATCGGTGTCTGGCTATGAGCACTTGCGACGGACCGTCTTCAAAGAAAAACAACCAAATACATTACTCGCCATTAAAATTGCTACACCAAGAAGAAATGCAGATGATAAGCGGCTATTCATTGGACAAATATATTATACTAGAACTAACATGTGATTACATTTTCACGCAGCTTAGGTGCATAGATCCTGAGAACTCAGTACCCAGAACAACCACCTCTGGCCGTAATAACGGCCTTGATACGCCTGGGCATTGAGTCAAACATAGCTTGGATGGCGTGTACAGGTACAGCTGCCCATGCAGCTTCAACACGATACCACAGTTCATCAAGAGAAGTGACTGGCGTGTTGTGACGAGCCAGTTGCTCGGCCACCATTGACCAGACGTTTTCAATTGGTGAGAGATCTGGAGAATGTGTTGGCCAGGGCAGCAGTCGAACATTTTCTGTGTCCAAAAAGGCCCGTACATGAACTTCAACATGCGGTAGGTCATTATCCTGCAGAAATGTAGGGTTTCACAAGCATCGAATGAAGGGTAGAGCCACGGGTCGTAACACATCTGAAACGTAAGGTGTACTGTTGAAAGTGCCGTCAATGCGAACAAGAGGTGACCGAGACGTGTAAGCAATGGCACCCCGTACCATCACGCCGGGTGATACGCCAGTATGGCATTGACGAATACACCCTTCCAATGTGCGTTCACGGCGATGTCGCCAAACACGGATGCGACCATCATGATGCTGTAAACAGAACCTGGATTCATCCGAAAAAAATGAGGTTTTGCCATTCATGCACCCACGTTCGTCGTTGAGTACACCATCGCAGGGGCTCCTGTCTATGATGCAGCATCAAGAGCCATGGTCTCCAAGCTGATAGTCCATGCTGCTGCAAACGTCGTCGAACTGTTCGTGCAGATTTTTGTGTCTTGCAAACGTCCCCATCTGTTGACTCAGGGATCGAGACGGGGCTGCACGATTCGTTACAGTCATGCGGATAAGATGCCTGTCATCTCGACTGCTAGTGATACGAGGCGGTTGGGATCCAGCACTGAGTTCCGTATTACCGTCCTGAACCCACCGATTCCATATTCTGCTAATAGTCATTGGATCTCGACCAACGCGAGCAGCAATGTCGCGATGCGATAAACCGCAATCGCGATAGGCTACAATCCGACCTTTATCAAAGTCGGAAACGTGATGGTACGTATTTCTGCTCCTCACACGAGGCATCACAACGTTTCACCAGGCAACGCCGGTCAACTGCTGTTTGTGTACGAGAAATCGGTTGGAAACTTCCCTCATGTCAGCACGTTGTAGGTGTCGCCACCGGCGCCAACCTTGTGTGAATGCTCTGAAAAGCTAATCATTTGCATATCACAGATCTTCTTCCTGTCGGTTAAATTTCGCGTCTGTAGCACGTCATCTTCTTGGTGTAGCAATTTTAATCGCCAGTACAGGAACTTTCGCCCCCCCTCTTGCAGCGGTGTACCGTAGGTCTCTAGAAGAGCGTAGCGTTCCAAAGGATTGGAAAAGGGCACAGGTCATCCCCGTTTACAAGAAGGGACGTCGAACGGATGTGCAGAACTATAGACCTATATCTCTAACGTCGATCAGTTGTATAATTTTGGAACACGTATTATGTTCGAGTATACAGATAGAGTTGAGGATCAGTGGACAAAGTTCAAAACCATCGTACAATATGCGTTACATGAGTATATGACAAGCAAGATCGTAAGAGATGGAAAAGAGCCACCGTGGTACAACAACCGAGTTAGAAAACTGCTGCGGAAGCAAAGGGAACTTCACAGCAAACATAAACATAGCCAAAGCCTTGCAGACAAACAAAAACTACGCGAAATGTAATGTGAGGAGGGCCATGCGAGAGGCTTCAATGAATTCGAAAGTAAAGTTCTATGTACTGACTTGGCAGAAAATCCTAAGAAATTTTGGTCTTACGTCAAAGCGGTAGCTGGATAAAAAAAGTCCAGACACTCTGTGACCAAAATGGTACTGAAACAGAGGATGACAGACTAAAGGCCGAACTACTAAATGTCTTTTTCCAAAGCTGTTTCACAGAGGAAGACTGCACTGTAGTTCCCTCTTTAGATTGTCGCACAGATGACAAAATGGTAGATATCGAAATAGGCGACGGAGGGATAGAGAAACAATTAAAATCGCTCAAAAGAGGAAAGGCCGCTGGACCTGATTCGATACCAGTTCGATTTTACACAGAGTACGCGAAGGAACTTGCCCCCCTTCTTGCAGCGGTGTACCGTAGGTCTCTAGAAGAGCGCAGCGTTCCAAAGGATTGGAAAAGGGCACAGGTCATCCCCGTATTCAAGAAGGGACGTCGAACGGATGTGCAGAACTATAGACCTATATCTCTAACGTCGATCAGTTGTAGAATTTTCGAACACGTATTATGTTCGAGTATAATGACTTTTCTGGAAACTAGAAATCTGCTCTGTAGGAATCAGCATAGGTTTCGAAAAAGACGATCGTGTGAAACCCAGCTCACGCTATTCGTCCACGAGACTCAGAGGGCCATAGACACGGGTTCCCAGGTAGATACCGTGTCTCTTGACTTCCGCAAGGCGTTCGATACAGTTCCCCACAGTCGTTTAATAAACAAAGTAAGAGCATATGGACTATCAGACCAATTGTGTGATTGGATTGAAGAGTTCCTAGATAACAGAACGCAGCATGTCATTCTCAAGGGAGAGAAGTCTTCCGAAGTAAGAGTGATTTCAGGTGTGCCGCAGGGGAGTGTCGTAGGACCTGTGCTATTCACAATATACATAAATGACCTTGTGGATGACATCGGAAGTTCACTGAGGCTTTTTGCAGATGATGCTGTGGTATATCGAGAGGTTTTAACAATGGAAAATTGTACTGAAATGCAGGAGGATCTGCAGCGAATTGACGCATGGTGCAGGGAATGGCAATTGAATCTCAATGTAGACAAGTGTAATGTGCTGCGAATACATAGGAAGATAGATCCATTATCATTTAGCTACAATATAGCAGGTCAGCAACTGGAAGCAGTTAATTCCATAAATTATCTGGGAGTAGGCATTAGGAGTGATTTAAAATGGAATGATCATATAAAGTTGATCGTCGGTAAAGCAGATGCCAGACTGAGATTCATTGGAAGAATCCTAAGGAAATGCAATCCGAAAACAAAGGAAGTAGGTTACAGTACACTTGTTCGTCCAGTGCTTGAATACTGCTCAGCAGTGTGGGATCCGTACCAGATATGGTTGACAGAAGAGATAGAGAAGATCCAACGGAGAGCAGCGCGCTTCGTTACACGATCATTTAGTAATCGCGAAAGCGTTACGGAGATGATAGATAAACTCCAGTGGAAGACTCTGCAGGAGAGAAGCTCAGTAGCTCGGTACGGGCTTTTGTTGAAGTTTCGAGAGCATACCTTCACCGAGGAGTCAAGCAGTATATTGCTCCCTCCTACGTATATCTCGCGAAGAGACCATGAGGATAAAATCAGAGAGATTAGAGCCCAGACAGAGGCATACCGAGAATCTTTCTTTCCACGAACAATATGAGACTGGAATAGAAGGGAGAACCGATAGAGGTACTTAAGGTACTCTCCGCCACACACCGTCAGGTAGCTTGCGGGGTATGGATGCAGATGTAGATGTAGATGTAGTGTATTATAACTCATGAGGTTATAGGTGATGCTGGGGATAGTCTCCGTTCTCCTTCTGCCGCACAGTCGCAGCTCGGTGGTGAGTGGATTGGCGTACCACCAAACTGTCAATTTCCTGCATTTGTGTATGCGAATCCCACTCTCTAAGTGAAGTCACTGTCAGCAGAATTTAGAATTTTAAGCGCCGTCACCTAAGCTTGAACGCCACCATGAAGGGAACAGACATTCTATCAGCATACAGTCAACTCTTAACGAAGAAAATGTTAATCTTCGAAAGCTCGTGTTTTAATGCCGATTGCCAGGGGTTGGAAACGGGTATTTGCTTGCTATCGGAGGCCTGTGTATCTTCTGTGCCGAATGCAAGCAGACATAATCGGCTACAACAGCGTGCTCGATCGACAGCGGGCGACTCGTGGCAGTGCGTGGCCGGCGAGGGCGTGTTCCGGCTGCAGCTGCGGCCGGCGCGCAACGTGTCGGAGGCGTCCCGCGCATGCGCGCGCCGCGGCGCCCGGCTGGCGCACGTGGCCGCCGCCTCGCCGCGCCGCTCGCTGGGGCTGGCCGCCCTGCTGCCCCCGGGCCGGCGCGCCCTCGTCGGACTCAGGGCCGTGGAGCGCGGCAACCACAGCGCGCGCCCCAGCTTCCAGACCGTCACCGGTGAGGCGCCTTCACCGCTGGCCTCACACCCACTCGTACTCCTACTCACCCTGCTTAACTACGTACTGTTGTTCCTTTCTGTTCTGGCATTTGATTTCTTCTTCTTCTGCACTTCCCTTATTAGACCAGTTGTGACGTAACTGATTCCATCTTTTTGTCGGTCATCCTGGGTCTTTTTTTTCCATTTTGGTCTAAAGTTCTTTATCTGGCGTGGTATCCTCTGTAGATCCATTTTTTATAGATGTTCATTTCATTTTTTGTTATTTTTTCGTCGAGTATTTCTTTCACACACCTAATTTTTAACTCCTTTTGAATATCGTTGTTTCGTTTTTCATTTTTTTCACTTCTCATTTCTATTCCTCGTATACGATTTTCTTCCAGAATGAGATTTTCACTCTGCAGCGGAGTGTGCACTGATATGAAATTTCCTGGCAGATTAAAACTTTGTGCCGGACCGAGACTCGAGCTCTAGACCTTTGCCTTTCGCAGGCAAGTTCTCTACCAACTGAGCTACCCAAGCACGACTCACGCCCGTCCTCACAGCTTTACTTCTGCCAGGACCTCGTCTCCTACCTTCAAAACTGTACAGAAGCTCTCCTGCGAACCTTGCAAAACTAGCAGTCCTGGAAGTAAGCATATTGCGGAGACATGGCTTAGCCAGTTGGTAGAGCACTTGCCCGCGAAAGGCAAAGGTCCCAAGTTCGAGTCTCAGCCGGGCACACAGTTTTGATCTGCCAGGAAGTTTCATATCAGCGCACACTCCGCTGCAGAGTGAAAATCTCATTCTGGAAACATCCCCCAGGCTGTGGCTAAGCCATGTCTCCGCAATATCCTTTCTTTCAGAATTGCTAGTTCTGCAAGGTTCGCAGGAGACCTTCTGTAAAGTTTGGAAGGTAGGAGACGAGGTACTGGCAGAAGTAAAGCTGTGAGGATGGGGCGTGAGTCGTGCTTGGGTAGCTCAGTTGGTAGAGCACTTGCCCGCGAAAGGCAAAGCTCTCGAGTCTCGGTCCGGCACACAGTTTTAATCTGCCAGGAAGTTTCTAACGATTTTCTTCTTTATTCACTGCAAACGATTCACCTGTGTATAATGAGCCTGGCAGTGCTACAGCTTTATAAAATTACAGTCGCTTTTCTTTCCATATTCATAAGATACTTTACAGTCAAGATAGTTCAAATATTTTATCTACTCAACTGGTTTTGTAATTAACTACTGCCTTTGTTCTCACTGAACATTTTACGCAAAATAGCATTGACTTAGAATTACTAGAAGATATTGCCGTATTGTATTCTATATGTATTGTATTTACTGCATAAATTTCATTCCGTAAATCGTCTTCTTTTGAAAGATTTGTGTAAGAAACCTCTGCTTATAGGAGTGATTTTAACTTCACCAAATTGTTTAATTCTATCGCAGTGTGGAACTTGAACAAACAGGAAAACAACAGAGCAGACGGTGAGAAGGCTTCGAGATTTGGTGTTACAGAACGATAATGAAGATCAACTAAAGAGAGAGAGAGAGAGAGAGAGAGAGAGAGAGAGAGAGTTACCAACGTGGAGGTGCTGAGAAGATGACAGGAAACCAGATCTCTGTGGAGTGTGACAATCCTGGCTCTGGAAGTCATGGCGTTCACTCCTACATTTCACTTAGTGATCAAAAAGACAACCTCCATTTATTAATATCCTTTTAGATCGAAATCTGATGTGATTGACAACCGTCGTACCGATTCTCAATAGTAAGACATCATGCACAATATTCAAATTATCTTCATATGCTTGTCTTATATAGGTGTTCCGACTGCAGCGCCATATTCTGCCTGTTTACATATCTCTGTATATCTATTAACGTAGTGAGCCTTCGGTGCGCCAACAATGAGAACCGAACGAAGTTATTCGGGCTGTGGTAGCTGGGAGTCGAGCGTGGGACATGATCGGTGAGAGCGCGTTCAGCGGCTGCGCGTTTCGGCGTAGGCAATGCCGCGTTGATAAGATGTTATTTGTTCACTTGTTGTTGTTGTTGTTGTGGTCTTCAGTCCTGAGACTGGTTTGATGCAGCTCTCCATGCTACTCTATCCTGTGCAAGCTTCTTCATCTCCCAATACGTACTGCAGCCTACATCCTTCTGAATCTGTTTAGTGTATTCATCTCTTGGTCTCCCTCTACGATTTTTACCCTCCACGCTGCCCTCCAATACTAAATTGGTGATCCCTTGATGCCTCAGAACATGACCTACCAACCGATCCCTTCTTCTTGTCAAGTTGTGCCACAAACTCCTCTTCTCCCCAATCCTATTCAATACCTCCTCATTAGTTATGTGATGTAAACATTTAATCTTCAGCATTCTTCTGTAGCACCACATTTCAAAAATTACTATTCTCTTCTTGCCTAAACTATTTATCGTCCATGTTTCACTTCCATACATGGCTACACTCCATACAAATGCTTTCAGAAACGACTTCCTGACACTTAAAACTATAATCGATGTTAACAACATTTCTCTTCTTCAGAAACGCTTTCCTTGCCATTGCCAGTCTACATTTTATATCCTTTCTACTTAGACCATCATCAGTTATTTTGCTCCCCAAATAGCAAAACTCCTTTACTACCTTAAGTGTCTCATTTCCTAATCTAATTCCCTAAGCATCACCAGACTTAATTCGACTACAGTCATTTATCCTCGTTTTGCTCTAGTTGATGTTCATCTTATATCCTCCCTTCAAGACACTGTCCATTCCGTTCAACTGCTCTTCCAAGTCCTTTGCTGTCTCTGACAGAATTACAATGTCATCGGCGAACCTTAAAGTTTTTATTTCTTCTCCATGGACTTTAATACCTACTCCGAATTTTTCTTTTGTTTCCTTTACTGCTTGCTCAATATACAGATTGAATAATATCGGGGAGAGGCTACAACCCTGTCTCTCTCCCTCCCCAACCACTGATTCCCTTTCATGTCCCTCGACTCTTATAACTGCCATCTGGTCTCTGTACAAACTGTAAATAGCCTTTCGCTCCCTGTAGTTTACCCCTGCCACCTTCAGAATTTGAAAGAGAGTATTACAGTCACCATTGTCAAAAGCTTTCTCCAAGTCTACAAATGCTAGAAACGTAGGTTTGCCTTTTCTTAATCTAGCTTCTAAGATAAGTCGGAGGGTCAGTATTGCCTCACGTGTTCCCATATTTCTACAGAATCCGAACTGATCTTCCCCGAGGTCAGCTTCTACCAGTTTTTCCATTCTTCTGTAGAGAATTCGCGTTAGTATTTTGCATCCGTGACTTATTAAACTGATTGTTCGGTAATTTTCACATCTGTCAACACCTGCTTTCTTTGGGATCGGAATTATTATATCCTTCTTGAAGTCTGAAGGTATTTCGCCTGTCTCATACATCTTGCTCACCAGATGGTAGAGTTTTGTCAGGAGTGGCTCTCCCAAGGCCGTCAGTAGTTCTAATGGAATGTTGTCTACTCCCGGGACCTTGTTTCGACTCAGGTCTTTCAGTGCTCTGTCAAACTCTTCACGCAGTATCGTATCTCCCGTTTCATCTTCATCTACATCCTCTTCCATTTCCATAACATTGTCCTCAAGTACATTGCCCTTGTATAGGCCCTCTATATACTCCCTCCACCTTTCTGCTTTCCCTTCTTTGCTTAGAACTGGGTTTCCATCTGAGCTCTTGATATTCATACAAGTGGTTCTCTTTTCTCCAAAGGTCTCTTTAATTTCCCTGTAGGCAGTATCTATCTTACCCCTAGTGAGATAAGCCTCTACATCCTTACATTTGTCCTCTAGCCATTTTTCACTTCCTGTCGATCTAATTTTTGAGACGTTTGTATTCCTTTTTGCCTGCTTCATTTACTGCACTTTTATATTTTCTCCTTTCATCAATTAAATTTAATATTTCTTCTGTTACCCACGGATTTCTACGAGCCCTCGTCTTTTTACCTACTTGATCCTCTGTTACCTTCAGTACTTCATCCCTCAGAGCTACCCATTCTTCTTCTACTGTATTTCTTTCCCCCATTGTTCCCTTATGCTCTCTCTGAAACTCTGGACAACCTCTGGTTTAATCAGTTTGTCCAGATCCCATCTCCTTAAATTCCCACTTTTTTGCAGTTTCTTCAGTTTTAATGTACAGCTCATAACCAATAGATTATGGTCAGAGTCCACATCTGCCCCTGGAAATGTCTTACAATTTAAAACCTGGTTCCTAAATCTCTGTCTTACCATTATATAATCTATCTGAAACCTGTCAGTATCTTCAGGCTTCTTCCATGTATACAACCTCCTTTCATGATTCTTGATCCAAGTGTTAGTTATGATTAAGTTGTGCTCTGTGCAAAATTTTACCAGGCGGCTTCCTCTTTCATTTCTTAGCCCCAATCCGTATTCACCTACTACGTTTCCTTCTCTTCCTTTTCCTACTGTCGAATTCCAGTCACCCATGGCTATTAAATTTTCGTCTCCTTTCACTATCTGAATAATTTCTTTTATCTCATCATACATTTCTTCAATTTCTTCGTCATCTGCAGAGCTAGTTGGCATATAGACTTGTACTACTGTCGTAGGCGTGGGCTTCGTGTCTATCTTGGCCACAATAATGCGTTCACTATGTTGTTTGTAGTAGCTTACCCGAACTCCTATTTTTTATTCATTATTAAACCTACTCCTGCATTACCCCTATTTGATTTTGTGTTTATAACCCTGTATTCACCTGACCTAAAGTCTTGTTGCTCCTGCCACCGAACTTCACTAATTCCCACTATATCTAACTTTAACCTATCCATTTCCCTTTTTAAATTTTCTAATCTACCTGCCCGGTTAAGGGATCTGACATTCCACGCTCCGATCCGTAGTACGCCAGTTTCCTTTCTGTTGATAACGACGTCCTCCTGAGTAGTCCCCGCCCGGAGATCCGAATGGGGGACTATTTTACCTCCGGAAATTTTATCCAAGAGGACGCCATCATCATTTATCCATACAGTAAAGCTGCATGCCCTCGGGAAAAATTACGGCTGTAGTTTCCCCTTGCTTTCAGCCGTTCGCAGTACCAGCACAGCAAGGCCGTTTTGGTTAGTGTTACAAGGCCTGATCAGTCAATCATCCAGACTGTTGCCCCTACAACTACTGAAAAGGCTGCTGCCCCTCTTCAGGAACCATACGTTTGTCTGGCCTCTGAACAGATACCCCTCCGTTGTGGTTGCACCTACGGTAAGGCTATCTGTATCGCTGTGGCACGCAAGCCTCCCCACCAACGGCAAGGTCTATGGTTCACGTGGCGGTGGGGGGGGGGGGGGGATTTGTTCACTAAGTAGGTAAATATCGATGTGTCGCGGCTCTGTGTACACTGCAAAGCAGGTTGTGTTTACGAGAAAGTTTATCAAATGTTGTAGATGAAATTTTGTGGTACAGCATTGTTAACTGCGAACAATTTAATGTGTGACTCTGTAGGCAGACATTTATTATACTGATTGTAAGCGGTTTACTGCTCTGTCCGCTCACTTATTCGGTAGTTATAGAGCCTGATCCCATCCGCTAGTAACTTTCATTACAGCCTCTCATCAAGGGACACCACTATCAACAAGGTTGGTGGAAAGTTAGAACTTCTGTGCGTTCTGTGTCACTGCAGTAGAATACAGATATGACCTCTGACACACACTGCATTCAAAGTAGAAATTTGGATAGACAGGTGTAATCTATCGAGATGGAATACGCAGGATGGGCACGAGGAACCTCATTGTGACGGGCGTTACCCCTTGTTAATCAGATCCCAAACATTTAGTGCCGCCGGCCGCGGTGGTCTCGCGGTTCTAGGCGCGCAGTCCGGAACCGCGCGACTGCTACGGTCGCAGGTTCGAATCCTGCCTCGGGCATGGATGTGTGTGATGTCCTTAGGTTAGTTAGGTTTAAGTAGTTCTAAGTTCTAGGGGACTGATGACCACAGCTGTTAAGTCCCATAGTGCTCAGAGCCATTTGAACCATTTAGTGCCCACCAAAATATCTGCCCATTGTCAGTAAAGTTCAGTCGTAGGAGGTACGACCAAACAAGAAGAGACAAACTTTCAGGACACATTTCAAGTATCAACAACATTATGGGAACAATAGCAGAAGGAGCTACTGAGGGAAAGTATCGCCGCGGCGATCAAGGATGTCATACATGCAGCAGATTAGGTGTGATGTGGGGAGTACAACATACGTGAAAATTAAGAGGAAGGCAGACAGCAGAGAGGAATGGCGTATTGCTGCAAACCAACCTCAGGGTTGAACACTGCAGAGAGACAGACACCAGTGATTGTCCTGTCACCAGCATCGTCAATATAAAGACTGAACAGCGTATGTGATAAACTACAGCTTTGTCTGCCCTCACTATTTGTTTGTATCGGTCCTGCATACACGCCTTCTATATCTAAGAGTACTGGTACTTCTTTTCGAAGACTTTTTACGGCTGCTACAAGCTGTAAAGACTAGCCTCTGTGCTCCATTGCTCTCCGTAACTTTTCTCCAACTATACTGTGGAACGTCTTCTCGAAATCTATAAAAGGAATATGCGTCTCTGTTAAAAACTCTCTGCTTATCAATAAGCTGTCATAAAATAAAAACTGCATCAGTCCTTGATTACCCCTTTCTAAATCCGACCTGTTCTTCCACTAGTAAATACTCAGTTATCAGTTTTATGTTTAAAATTCTTGCATAGTGTTCGTATGCTGTGTCAAGTAAGCTTATCCCTTTGTAGTTTTCACAAAGTTTTTTTTTTCATTTTACTTCATATCGTTATCAGTTTTGTTTTCTTCCGTCTTTTTGCTTCCAGCGCATGTTAAGAAAAGTAACAATTTAAGTTGTAGTGATTGTCCTCCATATTTAATTAACTCTGCATCCATTCGATCTAGACCTATTCCTTTTCAATTTTATGTGGTTTTCCAAACTGTATTTGTTTTGTTTCCTTAAATATCATTTGCGTCTTGAGTGGGCTCAGCGCAAGTGTCGGCCGGCACGACCTATACCTTGCGCGCTAATCTAAACGGGTCGCAGGCCAGCCGGCTTGACCCACCAGGCCGTTTTATTGGTTTTTTGTTTCGTTTGTTTTTTCGATTTTTGCTACAACTGATCACAGATTTGTTTGTTTTACCACATTGGTTTGCAAGCTTAACTTTCATCTATTTTTTCTATGTGATAGGGAATAGTTTTTGGGTAGTTTTCTGTTACATTGTTATATTACATGTATTTGACAATTTTGTGACTACATTTTCTTTATCTTCGTTGGTAAACTTTCTTGCTACACCTTTATCTTCACAACTGTCCTTACACTTGTTTGGGTTTCTTTGGGTGTCAATGGCTGATGATGATGATGATGTTTGGTTTGTGGGGCGCTCAACTGCGTGGTTATCAGCGCCCGTACAATTACCCAATCTTTGCACAGTCCAATTTCGCCACTTTCCTGGATGATGATGAAATGATGAGGACAACACAAACACCCAGTCATCTCGAGGCAGGGAAAATCCCCGACCCCGCCGGGAATCGAACCCGGGACCCCGTGCTCGGGAAGCGAGAACGCTACCGCGAGGGGTGTCAATGGCATATTACACACATCAAAAAAGGTTTGCATCACCTCGATTCCGAGAGTCCCGGAACCTGTACAGAAAATTGGAATAGAAATCAACATAAACATCATTTACGCCCTTTTTATTGCTCCTGTATACCACACATTGCATGTTGTACCACTATACAGCTAGACCTTCAGAGGTCGTGGTCCAGATTACTGTACACACCGGTACCTCTAATACCCAGCAGCACGTTCTCTTGCATTGATGCATGCCTGTATTCGTCGTGGCATACTATCCACAAGGCAGTGTTGGTCCAGATTGTCCGACTCCTTAAAGGCAATTCGGAATAGATCACTCAGAATGGTTGTTGGGTCACGTCGTCCATAAACAGCCCTTTTCAATCTATCCCAGGCATGTGCGATAGGGTTCATGTCTGAAGAACAAGCTGGCCACTCTAGTCGAGCGATGTCGTTATCCTGAAGAAAGTCATTCACAAATGAGCACGATGGGCGCGCGAATTGTCGTCCATGAAGACGAATGCCTCGCCAATATGCTGGCGACATGGTCGCACTGTCGGTCGGAGGATGGCATTCACGTATCGTAAAACCGTTACGGCGATTTCCATGACCACCAACGGCGTACGTCGGCCCCACATAACGCCACCACAAAACAGCAGGGAACCTCCACCTCGCTGCCCTCGCTGGACAGTGTGTCTAAGGCGTTCAGCCTGACCGGGTTGCCTCGAAACACGTCTCCGACGATTGTCTGGTTGAAGCCATATGCGACACTCAATCATCGGTGAAGGGAACGTGATGCCAATCCTGAGCGGTCCATTCGCCATGTTGTAGGGCCCATCTGTGGGTGTCGTGGTTGCAAAGATGGACCTCGCCATGGACGTCTGGAGGGAGTTGCGCATCATGTAGCCTATTGCGCACAGTTTGAATCGCAACACGACGTCCTGTGGCTGCACGAAAAGCATTATTCAACATGGTGGCGTTGTTGTCAGGGTGCCTCTAAGCCATAATCCGTAGGTTGCAGTCAACCACTGCAGTAGTAGCCCTTGGACGACATGAGCGAGGCATGTCATCGACAGTTCCGGTTTCTGTATCTCCTCCATATTCGAACAACATCGCTTTGGTTCATTCCGAGACGCCTGGACACTTTCCTTGTTGAGAGCCCTTCCTGGTACAAAGTAACAATGCGGACGTGACCAAACCGCGGTATTGACCGTCTAGGCATGGTTGAACTACAGACAACACGAGCAGTGTACCTCCTTCCTGGTGGAATGACTGGAAGTGATCGCCGATCGGACCCACTCCGTCTAATAGGCGCTGTTCATGCTTAGGTGTTAACATCTTTGGGCGAGTTTAGTGACTTCTCTGACCAGTCAAAGGGACTGTGTCTGTGATACAATATCCACAGTCAACGTCTATGTTCAAGAGTTCTGGGAACCGGGGTGAGCAAAACTTTTTCAGATGTGTGTATAATCTTGTATTCTGGAACATTCGTCTTCAGAAGGTGTGGAGGGGTCGGGGGTTATGTTTTTGATTGTAAGTATTTCGTCTTTTGTTCGAGTTCGTGTATCAGGTCTGCATATTTTATTTCCATGTTTATTCTGATCGTTGTGATGGGTGCGGAACTTAACAGCAAACAAAAATTACGCGAAGCGAAATGTAATGTGAGGAGGGCTATGCGAGAGGCGTTCAATGAATTCGAAAGTAAAATTCTATGTACTGACTTGGCAGAAAATCCTAAGAAATTTTGTTCTTATGTCAAAGCGGTAGGTGGATCAAAAAAAAAAAAAAAAAAAAAAGTCCAGACACTCTGTGACCAAAATGGTACTGAAACAGAGGATGACAGACTAAAGGCCGAAATACTAAATGTCTTTTTCCAAAGCTGTTTCACAGAGGAAGACTGCACTGTAGTTCCCTCTCTAGATTGTCGCACAGATGACAAAATGGTAGACATCGATTAGACGACAGAGGGATAGAGAAACAATTAAAATCGCTCAAAAGAGGAAAGGCCTCTGGGCCTGATTGGATGCCAGTTCGATTTTACACAGAGTACGCGAAGGAACTTGCCCCCTTCTTGCAGCGGTGTACCGTAGGTCTCTAGAAGAGCGTAGCGTTGCAACGGATTGGAAAAGGGCACAGGTCGTCCCCGTTTTTAAGAAGGGACGTCGATCAGATGTGCAGAACTATAGACCTATATCTCTAACGTCGATCAGTTGTAGAATTTTGGAACACGTATTATGTTCAAGTATAATGACTTTTCTGGAGACTAGAAATCTACTCTGTAGGAATCAGCATGGGTTTCGAAAAAGACGATCGTGTGAAACCCAGCTCCCGCTTTTCGTCCACGAGACTCAGAGGGCCATAGACACGGGTTACCAGGTAGATGCCATGTTTCTTGACTTCCGCAAGGCGTTCGATACAGTTCCCCACAGTCGTTTAATGAACAAAGTAAGAGCATACGGACTATCAGACCAATTGCGTGATTGGATTGAAGAGTTCGTACATAATAGGACGCAGCATGTCATTCTCAATGGAGAGAAGTCTTCCGAAGTAAGTGATTTCAGGTGTGCCGCAGGGGAGTGCCGTATGACCGTTTATAAAATAAATAAAATAAAAAATATTATTTAAATATTAATTTTATTCTATCTGTATGATGGTGATTGTGATTGTAATTGTAATAAATATTTGCTTATCTGGAACGTGGACGTTTAATTATTCGGTATCAGACGCTTGACAATGGCTTTCTCGTAAAGGCAATGTTACTCGTAGTTGACTATGAAATAAAACTGAAATAATCGGACTTCGTAAATAAATCGTTTCCAAAGACTGCTGCGGTAGGTGCGGACTCGTAATCTAAATCTCAATATTTCAATAATTTGCCAGCCATGCCAATACGTCGTACAGAGGTGATTGTCTACTAAACATAAAAAAGTTACACAGTTAGTTAAATCAGATATATTCAATGAATAAGCCTACAGTTCATAATCCTACTTACTTTTATAAATATAAATTCTTTACAGAATCGAGTGCCTAGTCTGGTTGCAACTCGCAGTATTCTTCTATAACATGAAATATGGCGGTGTGCCAGACAATAGAATAAAATATGTGCTTCTCGCACCACTTCTACCAGAGCTCTCTCCTTTCTTAATCAAACATAAGAGTAACGTAATTGTGCTTTTGTTTTATCAGCGACACAGCGCTGCAGTTGTGTGCCATAGGCTTTATTTATTTGTCACTGATTATTTATTTAATTAATATTTCGCGTTTCCGAGGAAACTCACGCTCGGCATGCAAATGTGCCTTTATATTGCCCCCTGAATTGCGAGGCGAAAGGACACACCTGCAGGCGAGCAATTCACCTAAAGGCACAAGAAAATCTAATTTATCTACAACTATTTACATGACCTACATTATACACATTATATACAAAATTTGAATGACGCGGGTGCGCCGTAAAAGTTCTTATGTCGGCAGATAGAGTGCGCGCATGCGCAGAAGCGTCTGTGTGACTCCGGCACTGCCGTTGTATCGTACAGTTAGATCACGCGGCACAGTATTGCAGTTGATATTGTTCGTGTGCGCGTGTTTCTCAGTCGTTGCACAAAGAAAATATTCAACCAAGATTACATATGAAGACTACATTCTATGACAGGTAACTTAGTTTTAAATTTACAATATTTGTTATCACACAATACAACTTAGATTGTTGAATGTTCTTAGTTACATAGTATTGTTTTGAAATACTTCAAAGAAAAATGTCCGTATGTTTCAGGTGCGTTGACCTATACACATCGTGTCGTTATTACAGTTCATATTCATCTGCTGCACAATAATTTTTTTTTATAGGTTAGTATCGTCGTGGTAAAGTTTTTTTTTTTTTATCACAGTAACATCGTTGTATAACAACGTGATTAATACATAAGCGTGTCCATTTCCCATTTCCATTATAGTCGTTGTGATGCAGTTCGTTGTGACTAAAGGCATTGCTCATTACAGATCAGACATGACCCGTCGAGTAATTGGTCCACGTGCAGTTCGTTTTTTTTTTTACATTCCGTGGAAGCTTGGTTGCAGAACCTCGGACGGCACATAGCTGGCGTCGATCCTTGGACAGTCCAGGTAAGAGTGTCCGTCACATTTCGAGAACATTTCATTCCCTGAAGTTCCAACCAAAATTCTTCCACCCGTCGTGTTGTTTTCTGGACAGGCACTTTGTGTCCATTTAATCCAGTTAACATCTTGAAGTTAGGTACTGTAGTAATGTCACTAGACGATGCACGAATTATGCCCTTCACATTTTCAGTTTTTTGCTGAATATAACTCACCTAAATGTTCGTAGTTATTAATCAAAGAAATCATTCATCGCGTTTACATAGATACGCTGCATAATGAATGGCATTAACCGTTTTTTTTTTTTTTTTTTTTACATAGGTTTCTGCGTAGTTGCAGAGTTAGTAATGTTCGTTAATGTCCGTGAACAGAGGTTCACTATGCAATGTCTTTTTGGCACTCGTTTTGTTCAAATTTTTTTTACATAGTAACAGTTACATGATACATCAGTTAAAAAAAATAAGTAATTATACATACACACGTCACATATTTTCTTAGCATAAACATAATACAGTTGCACATAAACATGTTTGCATCATCATTACATAGCTATAGGTTATTACATTGTGTCACGTGATGTCATCTGAAATTAAGATAGGTTAGACACAACATTCATTACATCAGTAGGCAAGACCAGGCGTTTTCACTACTCAATAATATTCAAAATAGTAAGAGAGAGAAAATGTTCGATTCCTCGCGTTTTTTGCGTGTGTGTAGAGTGTCTGTGTGGCCTTGACTACTGATAGATGCTTTTCGTGTTGAGAGATGTGCGTCTAATCTATTTCTCAAAGTAAAAGATCGCTTCACAGATGACGTCTGTCGGTTCGTCAGGTGTCATACCAAGTCAGTGGTACCTACAATAACAAATGTTCCGTGAAAAATTAATATATCATTCACTGCTACGTAATCATAAATTTTATTTTGATATTCCGTCTTCCAGGTGGTGGCGCGCGCTGAAAGAAGAGTTCTTCTGCCTTCAACTGCGACTCTGGAACCGCTGAAAAGAAAATTTCTACACTACTTATTATCTCTGTTGTAACAACAGAGTTTTTCGAGTTGTTTAGCAATATTTTGATGGGTATGACTTTGACATTATTCAGCATGAAATGCTCTAAGATCTCGGTGTGCGTATTTTTCTAAAATTCTTTGAAGTGTGTCAACGTGTTCCTTCCAAGACTGTGTAGCTATCAGTATATCATCTACATAGTGTGTGACTGTCTCAACTAAATCGTCGCCAAGCACGGTATCCAGGGCTGTAATGAATACCCCAGAGCTGACATTCAGTCCGAAAGGTAGAACACAAAACTGATAGGTTCGCCCCCCGAACATAAATGCAGTATATTTCCGTGAATCAGGAGTGATACCCACCTGCCAAAACGAATTAGCGAGATCTATTGTGGAAAAATATTTTGCATCTAGAAGTTTCTGTAATTGCTCTTCTAAATTTTCGGGTTTTGTGTGAACTGGTAAAATTATTTCATTAATTGCTCGTGCGTCTAACACTAACCTAATGCTTCCATTTGATTTTTTGACAACAAGTAGAGGACTACAATAAGGTGAGGTGGATGGTTCAATGACCTTCCAGTCTAACATTTGTTTTAATTCTTGCCACACAGCAGGTCGTTGAGATAACGGTATGTTATATGTCTTGTGGTAGAAGATCTTGTGAGGCTTAACTTCAATCTTGTATACATATGTGTTGATAACACCTAATCGTTTGGTAAAAACTTGTAAATATTTGGATAACACTTCCTGTAGTTTTATACGTTCATGTACACTGAGAGCTGTAGCTTCACTTATCTTATGATCAAGCAATGTTTTCAAGTCCATTAGCTCTGTGTCAGATGAGTGTGTTTGCATATCTTGAATGTCATTGTCAAGTACTAACTGAACCTTGTACCCTGTACCCTGTACAGTGTTTGTCATGCTTTAGAGTTCTCCTGTCCAAATCAATAATAATTACACTGCCTTTATCATTTAAAATACATTTACCTTTGGAGAAGTCTATAATAGAGTCCTTCTCGCTCATAATATCTATTCCTAATATGCAATTTGTCACAAGGTTTTGTACAACCAGGAATGGCCATTGTACGGTTCCATTACCTATTTTAATGTTTACAAAAACTTGCTTCGTAACCCTACATGACTTATTACCTAGTGCAGTACTTATTTTACAGTTTTGGGCAGGAAACTCAGGCACAGGTTCCAATTCACACATCTTTTTATAGAAATTAAAAGACAAAACGCTCACAGCTGCACCTGTATCTAGGATAATAGTAGTTGGAATCCCACCTACTACACCAGTAGTAGATGCTAAAACAATTTCATTTGTGTTTGAACGACATTGTGTACTGTCTTGTAAAAGTTCATCTGATATATTCTCATTGTGGTTGTATCTTATAAATAAAACAGGTAGTTTTTGTTTAGTATTATTAGGCATATCAATATTTTGTTGTTCAATTGTGGTGTCAAATAACTGATTAACATTGCAGTCGCCCCGCAAGAATTCTTCAGCCACGACCTGGGGCATAGAAGTGACTGTTTCTAGTTTGTTGGATTAGCATTTGTACTAGGTACTGACACAGATTGATGTTGTGCATCAGGTGTCATTTCTATTATATTCACACTCGGATATTGCCTATTATGATCTCCAAACTTTTGCGGTTGTTGTTCGTCATCCGGGATATGTAGGAGTTTTTCTTTAATGTTGAAAGGCAATTTGGCCTTCAACGCACGGAGTATATCACGCGTTGCGACTGGTTCGTCTAAAAAGTGTCCCATGTTCAAGTATTTTTCAAAATATCTGCGTAAGTTGCCATTTTTACCGTTAAAAGTTTCAGGTTCTAAAATTTGTCTTCTGAGTCGCTCCTGGACGGATTGCGACCAGAATTTGTTCAGAAAAGCACGCTCAAACTCACTGTACGTGGTACATACGTCAGCTTGACTGTATGCCCAGACAGCTGCATCGCCTTGGATGTAACCGACAATATATGAAATCTTTTTCCGGTCACTCCAAGTGCGTGGAAATGCGTTACTAAAAGATTTAAGAAAAATCACCGGATGAATGGTTCGTTTTTCTGGGATAAAAATCTGAAATTGCCTGTGTTTCATTAAGCTTTCTTCTTCCTTCGCATTGTGATATGGATTTATTCCACTGTAATTACTGGTATGTTCAGCTGGCGAGTAATTACGATAATGTTGCTGTGGTTTACCATGATAATAGCTTGTGTTTGTGTTTGCACATCGTGGTATGTGTTGTAGTCGTGGTGTGTTTTGTTCTTGTGTGTTTGTCGTGTGCGGTATGTGTGTGTCATACTCGAATGTATATTGGTTCCAGAACTGTGCATTTTGACTGATATTTTCGTTACATTCAGACTGTGGTCGATCGGTGAACTGTCTCATGGGTGCAGTGACGGATTGTACTGCGTCACTGATCAGCTGTTTGTTATTAGTAATGTATTGCGCTACGGAGTCGTGCACAATTGTTGGTAAATTTTCTCGTAAGCATCTATCAAAATGTTTGTCTTTGTTCACTACCCAATCATGAAATTCTTTATTAATATTTTGAAAATGAGCTGTGGCATCAGATTGTAAGATGTCAGTCAGGTGTTGTTCAACATTGTCAAATTTATTCTGTACGTCAGTAATTCGTTTTTCAAGGTTGTCATGTACTGAAGGATATGTTTGAATTTGTTCAGTAAGAACTTCACACGTGACATTAAGGTTTTTTACTTGTGTCTGTAAAAGTGCTACGTCAGTTGCAGTCTTTTCTTGTCTCGTATTAAGCTGGGAAAATTTAGTACTGAGTTCAGTGATCTGTTTGGTCAGTGTGGCGTCTATAAGTTCCACACGTTTACATAAAGTGTCATTACCTGTCTTGAGTGCTATGAGGTCAGATTTAATTGCGTCATTTTGTGTCTGTAAGGTTGCCATGTTTTCGGCGTTCTGTTTCATTAGCATTTGTAACATGTCGGCAATGTTTACTGTTTGCAAGGTCTGTGCCCCCGTCGCGTCATTAGACGCGACGTCATGCATCAACATGGGCTCTGACTGAGACTTTGAAATTTTTGTAGTGGACGGCCTATTGCCAAAATTTCCGTCAACACTTGCGTCAATGTTTGATAAATCGTCACTACCGGTTGCTGTCGTAAAGTCATTTTCTAACATTTGTCTCTCGTCCGAGTCGGATTGCGTCTGAATAGTACGTCTTTGCTGTTCCATTTTTGCGTATTGATTTCTAGTTATTACCATGCCACACGTGATATATGTTTCAAGAAAATATTTGACACTGATTTTAAAATAAAATGCAGTTGAGCATGAATCGCTCGTAGCAACAATGGCTGTCTGTTAATTTAAAAATATAAACTGAATTTGAGATTATTGGTAATGGCTGCTGTCCATGTTACTACGTATCGTACAGAAGTCGGCCATATTGTACACTCGTGTATTGGTATTGTTGCATACGTTATTGTTTAAGGAAAAGTACTGAGAATGAAATTTATCACTGAAAACTATTATGCACGAAAGAAACACTACAGAATCTACTGAAAAGCTAATACACTGAATTATACGTCTGGTCAAGCCTGCTAATGCAAAGATGCTGCGTCTTACCTTATTTTGCTGGAAGTTTCATTGCGTCTTCCCGCAAAATTTTAGAATTGGAAAATATCTTCAGATTTTTTTTTTGTTATCTCTCATACGTTCACGTCCAGGTCCAGAAAGTTGATTTTTCACATGAAACAAAGAGAACAATGTAACAAATGACAAAATAACAAGTCCGACACGCAGTCGCCAATATAAAATAAATAAAATAAAAAATATTATTTAAATATTAATTTTATTCTATCTGTATGATGGTGATTGTGATTGTAATTGTAATAAATATTTGCTTATCTGGAACGTGGACGTTTAATTATTCGGTATCAGACGCTTGACAATGGCTTTCTCGTAAAAGGCAATGTTACTCGTAGTTGACCGTGAAATAAAACTGAAATAATCGGACTTCGTAAATAAATCGTTTCCAAAGACTGCTGCGGTAGGTGCGGACTCATAATCTAAATCTCAATATTTCAATAATTTGCCAGCCATGCCAATACGTCGTACAGAGGTGATTGTCTACTAAACATAAAAAAGTTACACAGTTAGTTAAATCAGATATATTCAATGAATAAGCCTACAGTTCATAATCCTACTTACTTTTATAAATATAAATTCTTTACAGAATCGAGTGCCTAGTCTGGTTGCAACTCGCAGTATTCTTCTATAACATGAAATATGGCGGTGTGCCAGACAATAGAATAAAATACGTGCTTCTCGCACCACTTCTACCAGAGCTCTCTCCTTTCTTAATCAAACATAAGAGTAACGTAATTGTGCTTTTGTTTTATCAGCGACACAGCGCTGCAGTTGTGTGCTATAGGCTTTATTTATTTGTCACTGATTATTTATTTAATTAATATTTCGCGTTTCCGAGGAAACTCACGCTCGGCATGCAAATGTGCCTTTATACGTTGCTATTCGCATTATACAGGGTGTTTTAAAAAATGACCGGTATATTTGAAACGGTAATAAAAACTAAACGAGCAGCGATAGAAATACACCGTTTGTTGCAATATGCTTGGGACAACAGTACATTTTCAGGCAGACAAACTTTCGAAATTACAGTAGTTACAATTTTCAACAACAGATGGCGCTGCGGTCTGGGAAACTCTATAGTACGATTTTTTCCACATATCCACCATGCGTAGCAATAATATGGCGTAGTCTCTGAATGAAATTACCCGAAACCTTTGACAACGTGTCTGGCGGAATGGCTTCACATGCAGATGAGATGTACTGCTTCAGCTGTTCAATTGTTTCTGGATTCTGGCGGTACACCTGGTCTTTCAAGTGTCCCCACAGAAAGAAGTCACAGGGGTTCATGTCTGGCGAATAGGGAGGCCAATCCACGCCGCCTCCTGTATGTTTCGGATAGCCCAAAGCAATCACACGATCATCGAAATATTCATTCAGGAAATTAAAGACGTCGGCCGTGCGATGTGGCTGGGCACCATCTTGCATAAACCACGAGGTGTTCGCAGTGTCGTCTAAGGCAGTTTGTACCGCCACAAATTCACGAAGAATGTCCAGATAGCGTGATGCAGTAATCGTTTCGGATCTGAAAAATGGGCCAATGATTCCTTTGGAAGAAATGGCGGCCCAGACCAGTACTTTTTGAGGAAGCAGGGACGATGGGACTGCAACATGGGGCTTTTCGGTTCCCCATATGCGCCAGTTCTGTTTATTGACGAAGCCGTCCAGGTAAAAATAAGTTTCGTCAGTAAACCAAATGCTGCCCACATGCATATCGCTGTCATCAATCCTGTGCACTATATCGTTTGCGAATGTCTCTCGTGCAGCAATGGTAGCGGCGCTGAGGGGTTGCCGCGTTTGAATTTTGTATGGATAGAGGCGTAAACTCTGGCGCATGAGACGATACGTGGACGTTGGCGTCATTTGGACCGCAGCTGCAACACGGCGAACGGAAAACCGAGGCCGCTGTTGGATCACCTGCTGCACTAGCTGCGCGTTGCCCTCTGTGGTTGCCGTACGCGGTCGCCCTACCTTTCCAGCACGTTCATCCGTCACGTTCCCAGTCTGTTGAAATTTTTCAAACAGATCCTTTATTGTATCGCTTTTCGGTCCTTTGGTTACATTAAACCTCCGTTGAAAACTTCGTCTTGTTGCAACAACACTGTGTTCTAGGCGGTGGAATTCCAACACCAGAAAAATCCTCTGTTGTAAGGAATAAACCATGTTGTCCACAGCACACTTGCACGTTGTGAACAGCACACGCTTACAGCAGAAAGACGACGTACAGAATGGCGCACCCACAGACTGCGCTGTCTTCTATATCTTTCACATCACTTGCAGCGCCATCTGTTGTTGAAAATTGTAACTACTGTAATTTCGAAAGTTTGTCCGCCTGAAAATGTACTGTTGTCCCAAGCATATTGCAACAAACGGTGTATTTCTATCGCTGCTCGTTTAGTTTTTATTGCCGTTTCAAATATACCGTCATTTTTGAAACACCCTGTATATAAATGACCTTGTGGATAACATCGGAAGCTCACTGAGGCTTTTTGCGGATGATGCTGTGGTATATCGAGTGGTTTTAACAATGGAAAATTGTACTGAAATGCAGGAGGATCTGCAGCGAATTGACGCATGGTGCAGGGAATGGCAACTGAATCTCAATGTAGACAAGTGTAATGTGCTGCGAATACACAGAAAGATAGATCCTTTATCATTTAGCTACAGTATAGCAGGTCAGCAACTGGAAGCAGTTAATTCCATAAATTATCTGGGAGTACGCATTAGGAGTGATTTAAAATGGAATGATCATATAAAGTTGATCGTCGATAAAGCAGATGCCAGACTGAGATTAATTGGAACAGTCCTAAGGAAATGCAATCCGAAAAAAATTAAGTAGGTTACAGTACACTTGTTCGCCCACTGCTTGAATACTGCTCAGCAGTGTGGGATCCGTACCAGATATGGTTGATAGAGGAGATAGAGAAGACCAACGGAGAGCAGCGCGCTTCGTTACAGTATCATTTGGTAATCGCGATAGCGTTACGGAGATGTTAGATAAACTCCAGTGGAAGACTCTGCAGGAGAGACTCTCAGTAGCTCGGTACGAGCTTTTGTTGAAGTTTCGAGAACATACCTTCATCGAGGAGTCAAGCAGTATATTGCTCCCTCCTACGTATATCTCGCGAAGAGACCATGAGGATAAAATCAGAGAGATTAGTGCCCATGCAGAGGCATACCGCCAATCTTTCTTTCCACGAACAATAGGAGACTGGAATAGAAGGGAGAACCGATAGAGATACTCAAAGTACTCTCCGCCACACACCGCCAGGTGGCTTGCGGAGTATGGATGTAGATGTAGATTTACTACTCGAATTTGGACTTTGTGGTGCGTCGGGGTGATGTTGTCAGAAGCTGTGTGAAGTATTCTCTCTGTGTTACAATATGTTTGCCGTAGTTGTTTCTTAAATTAGCGCGCCTTACCTGGACTGGAGTTACGTTTGCTGCCTGGTACATTAGTAATGTAGGTCGGTAACATTTTGCTCTGCCCTTGGTTTGTTGCTTTATGAATCGTAAAAGGTCTGTGTGCGGTTCCATGTCGACAGAATGGTGTCTGTTGCAAGGCGGTAGTGCGCCACAGACTACAGACAGTGGTCTATCGTAGCAGGTCGGCCAGCCAGACTGCCGGCTTACCAGCCCGCAGCTACAGAGCTTGTGTACGTTTATTTGGAACACGAAGCTAAGGTACTTTAATGCGCTGGTTCAAATGGCTCTGAGCACTATGGGGCTTAACATCTGAGGTCATTAGTCCCCTACAACTTAGAACTACTTAAACCCAACTAACCTACGGACATCACACACATCAATGCCCGAGGCAGGATTCAAACGTGCGACCGTAGCTGTCGCGCGGTTCCAGACTGAAGCGCCTAGAACCGCTCGATACACCGACCGGCAATACGCTGGCATAGAGACAAAATCCGCATAAGGGTTTTACATTTTTCGCATACGGCATTCATGTGTGCGACAGCTGTGCCAGTAACCACCACGAACGTAAGAGATCTTTATTAAGGTCGTCAGATGTTGCTTCCTCCTTACGAATGTGTGGAACGTTATATGCTAAATGTTTACAATTTTACTCTGTTTTGCAAGTAACCGAGGTAGTTTGAAAATTTCCAAGGGGGCTAAATTAGCTAATAGCTAAAGCATGGAATAAAGTTAATGTTTAAAAAGAATAACGACTTCCCTCAAGAAATTTACAGCGGCTGTGGACCCGTGTGTAGGAATGATTATACAGGATGATTAAAAAGAAAAAAAACATTTAAAAACTGACATGGCATATCAGGGATACATCAAAGATCAGTAATCACGTAGGAACCGGAGGTCCCAAACGGAACGAGAGGACGCTACGGTTTCGTGGGGGGTGGCGTTTCCGGAGACTGGTTGGTTACGTCTACGTTCTCCCTAACCGACTTGTTGGTTGCATATTACGTATTCCTCGAGAGACTCTACCGAACATGCTGAATGACATTCCCATGCCTATTCGTCTTCGCTTTCAATTTCAGCTCGACGGAGGCCCCGGGCATTTCGGCAGACAATTGAGGGCACATCTTCAGGCAACGTTTCCCGGCCGCTGCATTGCTCACAGTGGGTCAGTCGCATGGCCACCACGATCACCCGACCAGTCCCCAATCGATTTTTTCCAGTGGGAGTATCTAAGGGGCTGTATATGAAATACCTTTTGCAATCGTTGCAGGACCTAGTGGGCAGAACTGTTGCTGCAGAAGGATGTTTTCGAGGTACACCAGGTATCTTTGAGAAGACGTGCCGTTAAATGCAGCGTCCGTGTCAGGCGCGTATCGATGCATCTGACAAAACTTTAAGCATCTCCTGTAGTGGGCTCCACTTGTAGGAGGTGGCCTGACTGCAACGCCCTTTAGTAGCGCCGGATGCAACCGCCGCTTCCTATGTGATTACTGATCCTTGTTGTACGTCCGATGTGCCATGTCAATTTGTAAACGTTTTTTTGAATCACCTTATAGATGAGTTCTCCTGTTCTTTAACAGGGTGACTGGGCGGCAATCCATTTGTTATATATATATTTTTAATGTGTGGTTCACTAAGTTCAGGACACAGATATCAGTTTCCAAAGCAGTGCAATGGAACTCTAAAATGTTCTCGAGCAATTCAACTTCAAAGTTTTCCCAGCTTCCTTAGTACCTTAAAGAAAATTTGTTCTCTTCTTGAGGGGCTGTCTGGCTCGGCGGTAGAATGCTCGCCTGTCGTGAGGACGGCTAGGGTTCGAATCCTAACTGTGCTAAATTTTTAAACAAAGCTGCATTTTCCATGAGTATTTCCGTAGAAACGTTAAGTACATAATGATTAGAAAAGATCATTCGTAATAAATACACAGCTAGGAACCGAAATCACGAACTCTACCTGACAGGCGGATATTCTACCACATAACAGCGCTGTCTATTGAAGAACGCCTCTTACTTCAGGGTATTAAGGACTCTCGAAAAACTTCAAAGGTGATTTTTAGATAATTTTCGAGACTTGCATCGAACCACTTTGGCAAACTGACATTTGAGTTCTGAACTTCACGTACCATAAATATGAAAGACTACGAAAATCCGTTTCGCATGCGGTCTTCTTGTAAGTCAGAACATTATCAGCTAAGTCTCTACTAGTAAAACTTACTGCACAGCTACAAAGCATATAAAAATCTGTAACACTGCGATACTAAATATTTTAAGGACGTCACCTGGTCGTATAGCGTAACGCCTAATGCGCTACCTTGCGAGACGGGAAGGTGAATTAGATCCGATTCGAAACCGCACCGCCTATTAACTGTCGTGGCTGGTGCACCGCCAGCCTGAATGTGATTCTTAGGCGGTTTCCCACGCTCGTTCAGGCAAATGGTGGGCTGGCCCCCGATTTCCACCTCAGAAAACACGATACACAAGCAGTAAAATTACTATCACACATAGAACAACGTGTACATTTTTCATAAACTGTTGGCACACACTCCGGCTTTCCTCCCTCAGATAACTGACGACTGCAGTGACAAGAAGACCGTCTGGCAGTAGCGTTAAAGAAAATGGATCTGTCAAATCTTCAGTACAGACGGTGTAAGGCTAAGAAGGAGAAAAATAAATTATGTGAATTTCGGTACAGTGTAACATACCATTTCCTGGTGGTGCCTGTATGCTAGTCCTGCTCCTTGTCGAGGCAACAAAAGCTAGTTTTCCGTTGTAGTAGGAAGAGAGTTCTTGTTCAGACTTTCCCTACTCCTCTTAAGTGGATGATGGTTGGAACCGACTAGGCCGATCTGAAGAGCGAGTAGTTTTCACGTGACGGCTGGAGCTTTCCAACACCTGTTGCAGAGTAACTTCTGAGTTTCCAGGCAGCAGGCAGCAATTTACAGATGCGTTACGAGCGGAAGCACGAAATAGCCTATGTAAGTGTTTACATTCTGCTCCTGATTGTGATCGGCTGGAATGAGTAAATGTAAATAATTTCGGGGAGTCAACTACCAACCCTCCTGGGACTGAGGTAGCTAGTCGTAGGCTTTCTTGAGCGACGTTTGTCTTTGAAGGAATTGTTTCAGAAGTCGGCAGTTAATGATCCTTCGTGGTCAACGACACTATTTTTCCAGTTCGGGGAACCTACACAGTACTGGAAAGAATTTTCCCGTGAGCGAGCGTAGAATTCGGCTCAACCACACTCCTGTTTCCTCGGCGAGTATTACGGTTTAGTCAGTGTAGATTTGTTTGGTACAAACAGGTCTTGTTGTATAGCACTGAGCAATTAGCTAGCTGGAGTTGGTGACTTGGCGAGGTTCACTAAAAGCAAGTAAGTCATATTCGTTTCTGTGACATTGCGGGCTTTCCCAGCGTAATAATTCTTGGTAGTCTCCCCGGATTTGCTGCCGCATCCTAAAAATCAACATGACTCGGTGTTTCGGCGATCCATCTGTCCGCCATCTTCAGGAGAACGCTGCTGCTGCTGGGTTCCCTTGAAAACTGGTGCCAAGGCTACAAATCGTCGTCCTATACAGACTTCCGTACAGTACGTGGCGCATGCACCGCCTACCATTGTTGCTGCCTTCAGAGAACACCGGCGGCAACGATATACCGCACTCAAAGACTATTTTCAAGCCGGCCGCGGTGGTCTAGCGGTTCTAACCGCGCAGTCCGGAATCGCGCGACTGCTACGGTCGCAGGTTCGAATCCTGCCTTGGGCATGGATGTGTGTGATGTCCTTAGGTTAGTTAGGTTTAAGTAGTTCTAGGGGACTGATGACCACAGAAGTTAAGTCCCATAGTGCTCAGAGACATTTTTGAACTATTTTCAAACACTCGAGCTGACCGCACCGACGAACGTTCCGTTTTGATGCGGGTTGGTACTGGGTTCCACGTCCCGCGAAGAGGAAAATCCTTGTCTCTATTAGTCAGCTGTCAGCCAACCTAACTTCAATTGCATCTTTTTAAAAACTGTTCCAAAAAGCGGAAGTACTGGAAGTATCCCAATCTCGTCAAACTTCATACCAAGACCCTCGTTTAGGCAATGTTCTCTTACCGCCGATTTTTTCCCGCTGTTGTAGCCGCGTGTGACGACGATGTACCACACACCTGTCCTGAACTGAGCGAATCGAAGGGCCGATGTAAGCCTTCCCACAATGACACGGAATTTTATATATGCCAGGCTTTCTAAGTCCCAAATCATATATTCGTTTTGAAACGTCCCCTTAGAAAAATTAGTGAATTACTGTGCCGATAAACCTCATACATTATTTGATTTTTAAACAGCTGAGCAAAACTGAACGTACTCAGACATTTCTCTCTTTACTTATTCTGATCATCACTAAACTGACACACAATATTTTTAGCGCAACGCAATCAGACTTTCAAAAATCCCTACAAAAGAATGGCCCTGACTAGCAATAACCTATATCTTTCATGAATCACTTACCTCACAAAAACCTTCGTTAGTCGAACTATTGCAATACAGCAAACGCCACTACTGCCAGCTAAATAAAAGATCCTAACTACTGAAAGCACTAACTACTGATAGGCATAGTTAGCAAATGAAAGATTTTGATAGAGAACAAACAACGTATTTACCTTAATAGTGTTCAAAAGTCATTATATATATAAAGTTCATGACATCCAGTCTTACAAATTTACTGTCTGTGATGGACACACGTCCAGATCATCCGCTCTCAAAACTCCGCCATCTCTCTCCCCACGTCCACCACTGCTGGCGGCTCACCTCCAACTGTGCAGTGCTACGCGCTGTTAACAGCCAACTGCCCAACACTACAATAGCGAATATTACAGCAATGCCAACCAGCCACAGACTTCACACAGCACATCCAGTGATTTTCATACAGAACGCTACGTGGCGTTACCAATATAAAAACCTAAACAGCCTACTTACTTTTTCGCTGTTGCCTTCGAATTGCATTTTTGTTTTGTTGTGTGCAGATAATCGGCGGAAGTTGTTAAGATAGTGAGGTACCTCTTACTTGCAGATAAAAGTGCATTTTCGTTTATTTCTAGTTTTGCTATTTACGTACGGAGTACGGAGCGAACAGTAGGTTCCCACACAGGCTAGCTGAAACGGATGGCTATCTGGCGCTTTCAGAGCCACTGGGATGAGGTGCTGATTCAGAAGTCGCTCATGACGTCATCAAAATGATACATAGAGAATGTACATTTATTATGGCACGAATCGAGTAATTGTTATTAATAAATATTTGCTAACAAAAGTTGCCTTTTGCCACTCAGACATTAGGAGGAGTCTATGGTTGTAAATGCAATATTTCAGTAATTTTACAATGCCAGGATACGTTGATATTAACAAATAAATGAATAGCTTTGGCATAACCGAAGACGTACCATCTTATACAAACTATACCAGTTGTACGCTCATGTTACAAACTGTACACCGTAGTCGGCAGTCGTCGATAAGATGCCTTTCGATATGGTCATGCGGTAGACATACCGTTAACAGCTTATAAACAGTGTGGCCGCGCGGGATTAGCCGAGCGGTCTGAAAGCGTTGCAGTCATGGACTGTGCAGCTGATCCCGGCGGAGGTTCGAGTCCTCCCTCGGGCATGGGTGTGTGTATTTGTCCTTAAGATAATTTAGGTTAAGTAGTGTGTAAGCTTAGGGACTGATGACCTTAGCAGTTAAGTCCCATAAGATTTCACAAACATTTGAACATAAACAGTGTGGCAAGTTCGTTTAGCGGGTACGCCTTACAATCCAGTATCCAATTTCGGAATCTCTATCTGACCATGATGTAATGTAACTGGTTTAACTGGCTCTGAGCACTATGGGACTCAACATCTTAGGTCATAAGTCCCCTAGAACTTAGAACTACTTAAACCTAACTAACCTAAGGACATCACACACACCCATGCCCGAGGCAGGATTCGAACCTGCGACCGTAGCAGTCCCGCGGTTCCGGACTGCAGCGCTGTAATGTAACTGACTGAAATCTTCCCATATCACCCGGCCTTTTACAAGTATGCCTCCTCCTCTTGTGATTCTTGAACAGTGTATTCGCTATTACTAGCTGAAACTTGTTACAGAACTCAATTAGTCTTTCTCCTCTCTCATTCCTTGTCCCAAGCCCATATTCTCCTGTAACCTTTTCTTCTACTCCTTCCCCTACAACAGCATTTCAGTCCTCCATGACTATCAGATTTTCACCCCCCTTTACATACTGTATTACCCTTTCAATATTCTCATACATTTTCTTTATCTCTTCATCTTCAGCTTGCGACGTAGGCAACCTGAACTATCGTTGTCGGGTTTGGTATGCTGTCAATTCTGATAAGAACGACTCTCTCACTGAACTGTTCACAGAAACACACTCTCTGCTCTGTCTTCCTGTTCATAAAGAATCCTACTCCTGTTACTTCATTTTCTGCTGCTTTTGACATTACCCTACACTCATCTGACCAGAAATCCTTGTCTTCTTTCCACTTCACTTCACTGACCCCTACTGTATCTAGACTGAGCCTTTGCATTTTCCTTTTCAGATTTTCTAGTTTCCCTACCACGTTCAAGCTTCTGACATTACACGCCCCGACTCGTAGAACGTTATCCTTTCGCTGATTATTCAATGTTTTTCTCATTGTAACCTCCCCCTTGACAGTCCCCTCCCGGAGATCCGGATGGGGGACTATTCCGGAATCTTTTGCCAATGGAGAGATCATCATGACACTTCTTCAATTACAGGCCACATGTCCTGTTGATACAGGTTACGTATCTTTAATGCAGTGGTTTCCATTGCCCTCTGCATCCTCATGTCGTTGATCATTGCTGATTCTTCCGCCTTTAGGGGCAATTTCCCATCCCTAGGACAAGAGAGTGCCCCGAACCTCTATCCGCTCCTCCGCCCTCTTTGACAAGGCCGTTGGCAGAATGAGGTTGACTTCTTATGCCGGAATTCTACGGCCGCCAATGCTGATTATTGATCAAAATTTAAGCACCGGCGGGATTCGAACCCGGGCAGAACATGTTTTGATTATTTATTAAAGACGCTACCCCTAGGCCTACTATGCAAACAATAAGAGCCGAACTGCGGCTCAAAGGAAGTTTGCGACCGAGTTCAAGCTGAAGACAACCTGTCCAAGTGTGCTAACAATCAAGAATTTGATTCGCAAGTTTGAGAGAACGGGTAGTGTTCTTGATGACAATGTTGGCAATTTCGCTCATCCAATAAGGGTGAGAACTCCTGAAACCCTTGAGAAGACACTCATTGTGTTTCAAACCAGCCCCAGGAAATTGACATGAAGAACTGCAAAACAGATGGATATCAACCGGGAGACATTGTGACAAATTGCTGTTGAAGACCTGCATCTCTTCCTATACAAAATTCGAACCCATCAGCCATTAAGCCCAACATAGATTGTATTTCGCCCACACTATTGTCCACAGAATTGACGAACAGTATTTTTATGTGAATAAGGTTTGGTTTAGCGACGAAGCCCACTTTCATTTGGATGGATTCGTCAATAAGCAAAATTGGAGATTTTGGGGAACTGAGTATCCGCATTTCGCGATCGAGAAGTCTCTTCAGCCTCAGCAGGTGACTGCATGGTGTGCAATGTCCAGTCACGGAATGATTGGTATGATATTCCTTGATGGCTCGGTAACTACCGAACTCTACGTGAAGATTTTGGAAAATGATTTCATCCCCATTATCCAAAGTGACCATGATTTCGACAAGACGTGGTTCTTTAAAGTCCAAACTCGATCCCATCGGAGCAGAAGAGTGTTTGATGTCCTGGAGGAGCACTTTGGGGACCGCATTCTGGCTCTGGGGTACCCAGAGGCCGCTGGCATGGGCCACGATTGGCCGTTATATTACCCGGATCTGAACACATGCGACACCTTTTTGTGGGCCTATGTTAAAGACAAGGTATACAGTAATAACCCTAAAACAGCCACTCAGGAGGTCATCGACAGCATCGATGATCCGACACTTCAGCGGGTCATGCAGAATTTCGCTATTCCTCTGCGCCACATCATCGCCAATGATGGCAGGCGCATCGAACATGTCATAACCTAAGTCCGAATATCTGTAACGACGTCTAGAGGACATAAGAGTGTATGTGGCTCCGGCATAGCGACTATGCGTGCAGCAGCGCTTTATAGCTGTGAGAGGCAATGCACTTACCATAGGCCATAATACAATGATGATTTACGAGGAGGTTTCTAGAATATTATAAAAGTAGAGTACTGCGCGCATAAGAAAAATCTGCAGCTGGAAGATAAGATACGTTTATTGCCATTTTCGACGCAGAGCTAATACATCGGCCAGCAGACTGATCCACACTAGACAAATAGTTCTGTACAAGACTTGCAATGTCTTAATTGTGTGATTTCAATCATAATTTTACAGTGATCATTAACCCAAATCAGTTTCACCAAGAACAAGGTACGTAGCCTACTATCGTAAGTTCCGAAAATCACACCGTGAATGACAGAAAGTAGCAAAACAAGATAATTTTAACAGACAGCACAGATTTAATTTATCTTGAATTTGGAAGTTCATTTCTTTTTAATTACTCAAAGCCATTACTTGTGAACTACAAGGATCATAATTAATTTTTTGAAAGTAAAATTTATAAATCTGTTGAAACTATTGAATCTGACAAATCGTAACTAATTTTACCTTTCTCTCAACTACACTGACTACTTTATGTGTTGTAGTATTTAGTTGTTGTTCAGAACCATTCCTATTTATTTATACAATTTCTGAAGTGAATTATAAATGCACTCATCCTCTTAAATTAAGGATTATTGCAGAATGTGGTGCCACACAAAGTGGCACTACACAAAACTGGCGCTAATAGCATAGGCACATAGGGAACACACGCGACAGATCTGTAAGACCAAGGTATTGGTGATAAGTTGAGAAAACCGTCCCGAAACACATGTGCTACAAAACGCCACTGTTTCCTGATCATGTACCCCGACATCAATATGGAGTATGATCACCATGCACTCGTACGCAGGCCGCACAACGGGTTGGCATACCCTGGATCAGCTGGTAGAGCAGCTGCTGCTGTATAGCCTTCCATTCTTGCACCAGAGCCTGTCGGAGCTCCTGAAGTGTCCTAGGGGTTTGAAGACGTGCAGCGATACGTCGACCGAGAGCATTCCAGACGTGCTCGATGGGGTTTAGGTCTGGAGAACAAGCAGGCCACTCCATTCGCCTCATATCTTCTGTTTCAAGGTACTCCTCCACGATGGCATCTCGGTGGGACCGCGAGTTATCATCCATCAGGAGGAAGGTGGGACCCACTGCACCCCTGAATAGGCGGACATACTGGTGCAAAATGACGTCCCAGTACACCTGACCTGTTACAGTTCCTCTGTCAAAGACATACAGTGGTGTACGTGCACCAATCATAATCCCACCCCACACCATCAAACCACCACCTCCATACAGGTGCCTTTCAAGGACATTAAGAGGTTGGTATCTGGTTCCTGGTTCACGCCAGATGAAAGCGCGGCGTGTATCAGTGTTCAGACTATACCTGGACTCGTCCGTGAACATAACCTGGGGCCACTGTTCCAGTGACCACGTACTGTGTTCTCGACACCAGGCTTTACGGGCTCTCCTGTGACCAGGGGTCAGTGGAATGCACCTTGCAGGTCTCCAGGCGAATAAACCGTGTCTGTTCAGTCGTCTGTAGACTGTGTATCTGGAGAGAACTGTTCCAGTGGCTACTGTAAGGTACAGAGCAAGGCTACCTGCAGTACTCCGTGGCCGTCTTCGGGCACTGATGGTGAGGTATCGGTCTTCTTGTAGTGTTGTACACTGTGGACGTTCCGTACTGCAGCGCCTGGAGACATTTCCTGTCTGCTGAAATCGTTGCCATAATCTTGAGATCACACTTTGTGGCACACGGAGGGTCCGTGCTATGACCTGCTGTGTTTGACCAGCCTCCAGTCGCCCTAGTATTCTACCCCTCATAACGTCATCAATATGTGTTCTTTGAGCCATTTTCAACACGCAGTCACCATTAGCACGTCTGAAAACGTCTGCACACTTATTCGCTGCACCTTACTCTGACATGCAGCAATACACTTCTGTGTATGTGGACTGCTGCCAGCGCCACCGTGTGACGACCGCAGGTCAAATGCACCGCATGGTCATAGCCCGAGTTCATTTAAACCCGCAAACCGCCCACCAGAGCGTTGTTTCACCATATGTCAGCAATATCCTTAGTTTATGAGCATGAGTGTATTTGGAAGGCTGGTTAAACAAAGTCAGTAACAGTAAAGAGAATCGTGTGGTTGCGCTGTGTAATTACACGTGAAGAAAAAAATAACAGCACCAAGAAGGAGTTGTGTGACATAAACTATAGTTGGTAGCCGTGTTTCTACATTTGAAAGATGACTGTTCAGATTTCGTGCCTGTCGCATAAGAGTGGCGGTAGCAGCGCCACTATGGGGATGCAAGTCAAGTTTGCTTTAAATACACGGTGTAACGGTCGTGAGCGTTAGTTTCCTTTCATACTGAAAATGGTGAATTGATGTTAGTCAAGAACGCCTTTAAGGCAACAAAGACGCCATTATCAAGACTCCACTGAGTTTGAACGGGGTTGTGTAATAGCGCTAAGAGAAACTGGATGTTCCTTCTACGATATTGCAGTAGCTCTTAGCAGGAATGTAGCGACTGTACATGACTGCTGGAAACGGTGGACACTAGAATATATGGTCACTAGAAGATGCCGCGCTGGACGGCCACGTGGCACTACCGAGAGGGAAGACCATCGTGTTCATCGTTTGGATCTGGGGCATCGTATTGCATCTGCAGCAGCAATTTGAGCAGCAGCTGGCACCACAGTGACACAGTAGACAGTTACAAATCGGTTACTTCAAGGACAGCTCCGAGTCAGTTGCCCCGTAGTGCGCATTCTACTGATCCCGAACCAGAGTCATTTGCGACTTCAGTGGTGTCAAGCGAGAGCTCAGTGGAGGGCAGGGTGGAGGTCTGGTGTGCTTCCTGATGAAAGCTGGTTGTGCCTCGGTGCCAGTAATGGCCGTGTATTGCTTTGGAGGAGGCCAGTCGAGGGCCTGCAACCAACATGTCAGCGTGCTGGACGCACTGAACCTACACTTGGAGTTATGGTCTGGAGTACTCTCGTGGTTATCCCACGCACCTTCACTGCAAATCTCTACGTCTGTCCGGTGATTCAACCTGCTGTGCTGCCGTTCACGAACGACATTCCAGGAGGTGTTTTCTAACAGAATAACGCTTGCCCACATACTGCTGTTGTAACCCAACGTGCTCTGCAGAGTGTCAACATATTGCCTTGGCCTGCTCGGTCACCAGATCTGTCTTCAGTCGAGCGTAAGTGAGACATCATCGAAAGGCAGCATCAACGTCCTCCATAAACAGCATTAATTGTCCCTTTATTGACCGACCAAGTGCGACAGACATTGAACTCTATCCCACAAACTGAAATCCCGCACCTCTACAACACAATGTATGCACATTTGCATGCTTGCATTCAACATTCTGTTGATTACACCGGTTATTAATGTAGTAGCATTTCACATTTTCAATGGCTTATCTCACGCTTACATTAACCTGTGATCTTGCAACGTTAATCACCTACATATGTTATCTAGACAGATGAATTCGCGAAATCTAATTTTTCTGCATTAAATATTTTCTAGTATTGCAATTTTTTTCCGTCGATGTATTACCGCGTCGTATAATGCAATGTTTTATTTAGTTCTGACTTTTTCTACAAATTCCTTAAGTGATTATAAAGCTTTGAATACATACTGGGTGATCAGAAAGTCAGTATAAATTTGAAAACTTAATGAACCACGGAATAATGTAGATAGAGAGGTAAAAATTGACACACATGCTTGGAATGACATGGGGTTTTATTAGAACAAAAAAAAAAAAAACACCCCATATTGCTAGACGCGCGAAAGATCTCTTGCGCGCGTCGTTTGGTGATGATCGTATGTTCAGCCGACACTTTCGTCATGCTTGGCCTCCCAAGTCCCCAGACCTCAGTCCGTGCGATTATTGGCTTTGGGGTTACCTGAAGTCGCAAGTGTATCGTGATCGACTTACATCTCTAGGGATGCTGAAAGACAACATCCGACGCCAATGCCTCACCAACACTGTGGACTTACAGATCTGTGTAGTGTGTGTTCCCTATGTGCCTATGCTATTAGCGCCAGTTGTGTGTAGTGCTTTACAGTGCTGTTCACAACATTATTCCTCGACTACAGCTATTGTTGAGGAATAATGGTGGACATATTAAGCATTTCCTGTAGAGAACATCATCTTTGCTTTGTCTTACTTTGTTATGATAATTATTGCTATTCTGATCAGATGAAACGCCATCTGTCGGACATTTTTTGAACTTTTGTATTTTTTTGGTTCTCATAAAACCCCATGTCATTCCAAGCATGTGTGTCGTTTTATTCCTCTCTATCTACATTATTCCTTGATTTATTCAGTTTTCAAATTTATACTGACTGTTTGATCACCAGGTACTTGGTTTTGACTCACTTATTGTGTGATCACTTGTCCATAAAAATTGGCTCCTGTGTGAGTAATGATCTTTATTGCTCAGAGGCATGTTACTAATTGCTATATACACTTAAATTCAGTCAAATGCAATGGTTTGCAGGAACAAATTGTTCACTTTGGGATGGCCGGCCGTATTATGTGAAAAGAAATTTGACTACCTCTTCATAATTAACCCTTGTAATTACGTATGTGGGTAATTGTGCTGTGTGTCTGTAAGATGATGGTGCCTTTACGCTGACAGACTGGTGAGTCAAAATGAGATCGGGAGCCGTACCATGTGTGGACCACCGTACGTGTTGCAGGCGTGCCGCTGAGCTGCTACCTGTACCGCGCGTGGGCGCCGCGGCACCCTCGCACCACCGGTCCAGACAACGGCTGCGTCACGCTGGACTCCAGCGGCCGCTGGAGAACCACGCGCTGCGCCCAGCGGCACGCCTTCCTCTGCGAGCTCTTGCCTCCTGAAGGCCGTTCTCCACGCTCCGGTAATGGTTGCGATATAATTTCATAATCGACTATTGATTATCGATTAGCGATGCAAAGTCGATCGTAATACACTCCTGGAAATGGAAAAAAGAACACATTGACACCGGTGTGTCAGACCCACCATACTTGCTCCGGACACTGCGAGAGGGCTGTACAAGCAATGATCACACGCACGGCACAGCGGACACACCAGGAACCGCGGTGTTGGCCGTCGAATGGCGCTAGCTGCGCAGCATTTGTGCACCGCCGCCGTCAGTGTCAGACAGTTTGCCGTGGCATACGGAGCTCCATCGCAGTCTTTAACACTGGTAGCATGCCGCGACAGCGTGGACGTGAACCGTATGTGCAGTTGACGGACTTTGAGCGAGGGCGTATAGTGGGCATGCGGGAGGCCGGGTGGACGTACCGCCGCATTGCTCAACACGTGGGGCGTCAGGTCTCCACAGTACATCGATGTTGTCGCCAGTGGTCGGCGGAAGGTGCACGTGCCCGTCGACCTGGGACCGGACCGCAGCGACGCACGGATGCACGCCAAGACCGTAGGATCCTACGCAGTGCCGTAGGGGACCGCACCGCCACTTCCCAGCAAATTAGGGACACTGTTGCTCCTGGGGTATCGGCGAGGACCATTCGCAACCGTCTCCATGAAGCTGGGCTACGGTCCCGCACACCGTTAGGCCGTCTTCCGCTCACGCCCCAACATCGTGCAGCCCGCCTCCAGTGGTGTCGCGACAGGCGTGAATGGAGGGACGAATGGAGACGTGTCGTCTTCAGCGATGAGAGTCGCTTCTGCCTTGGTGCCAATGATGGTCGTATGCGTGTTTGGCGCCGTGCAGGTGAGCGCCACAATCAGGACTGCATACGACCGAGGCACACAGGGCCAACACCCGGCATCATGGTGTGGGGAGCGATCTCCTACACTGGCCGTACACCACTGGTGATCGTCGAGGGGACACTGAATAGTGCACGGTACATCCAAACCGTCATCGAACCCATCGTTCTACCATTCCTAGACCGGCAAGGGAACTTGCTGTTCCAACAGGACAATGCACGTCCGCATGTATCCTGTGCCACCCAACGTGCTCTAGAAGGTGTAAGTCAACTACCCTGGCCAGCAAGATCTCCGGATCTGTCCCCCATTGAGCATGTTTGGGACTGGATGAAGCGTCGTCTCACGCGGTCTGCACGTCCAGCACGAACGCTGGTCCAACTGAGGCGCCAGGTGGAAATGGCATGGCAAGCCGTTCCACAGGACTACATCCAGCATCTCTACGATCGTCTCCATGGGAGAATAGCAGCCTGCATTGCTGCGAAAGGTGGATATACACTGTACTAGTGCCGACATTGTGCATGCTCTGTTGCCTGTGTCTATGTGCCTGTGGTTCTGTCAGTGTGATCATGTGATGTATCTGACCCCAGGAATGTGTCAATAAAGTTTCCCCTTCCTGGGACAATGAATTCACGGTGTTCGTATTTCAATTTCCAGGAGTGTATCTGACTACAAACCCTTTGAACCTAACCAAAATTTATATCAAGTGAATTCCGTTTTTATAGACATAAGACTCATTTATGACAGTAGAAGAATATTACCGATTGCCTGTTGATTTTATACATACCATACAATTATTCTGAAATTGCATTTTAGGATTATTGTAAGAAATCTATATTTTGAAAATTGAAACCATTTAAATACATTACTCCATATTTTGCTAAAATGCATTGACGATCAATACCAAGTTATAACAACCAAACTTATGAAATTCCTATGTCAAATATACTATCTGATAGCATTCTCAGGTTACCGAAAGCTGCGTTTTCCGGCAATGGTCGTTCTAATTGCTGTTATAAAGTACAGGATTTATGTCTACTGGACTAACACATTATAACTTAGTACAATATTTACAAAAATTCTACACTTTTCCAAATTATTTCGCAATATATTGAAAAAAATATTTGTATTTTTCAATATAAAGGCTTTTGGCCATGAAAATTAGTTATCCTATAGATTTTACTTTACATGAGTTGTAACAAATGTAACACGGTTCGAATATTTTTCCAAGTGTAATTTGCGTATTATGTCATGGGTATTTATTTGTTACTAAAAAGTAAAGTAATATTATGTTCTAAACACACGCTTAACTCTTTTCGTAAAAAATTCTGTATTTTGTAAAAGCTAAATATATATTGTCCTTTACCTGAATAGCATATTTTTAAGACAACTAGATAATGAACTCGCGAAAATCATGATACCTCCATAGTTATGTATCATGCATAAAATTTATATATAAACTGCAGATTCATTAATTACAAGAATTTCTGAATTATCCTTTAACCTCAGTTGCTTCATATCTTTCGGACTAAGTAAAAATAAAGTCTTACTGCGATTCCGTAAGTGTGGACTACTTTGGACGATTCAATGAACAATTACAGTATTATTTTATGAAATGCAAAATAAGATCTAACGATTAATCGGTTCTTACCTTTGACAGCTAATAGATTAAAGAGTGCCGCATTAGGGAGCTGTCCGGATCTCTCTAACGAGTCGCATCTTCACTGGGAAGTCAACAATACTGAATACACGAGAGGGATCACTAATGGGTTCTCTTTCATTGTTGTTGTTGTTGTTGTGGTGGTGGTGGTAGTGGTGGTGGTGGTGACGGTGATTTTCAGCCCGAAGACTGATTTGATCAGCTCTCCAAGCTGTGAAAGTCTCTTTATGTGTACTCAACTACTGCAACCTTCATCCAATTCAATCTGCCTAATGCAGTCAAGCGCCTTGGTCTCCTTCTGCAATCTTTAGCTCCGTCTCTCCTGAATAAACACGAATTTCCTTCTGTTATCAAATTAACTATTTTCTTTATGCCTCTGGATGTGTCATATCAACATTTTAATCAAGTTGTGCCAAAAATTTATTTTCTCTCCAATTCGCTTCAGTGTCTGTTCTTTAGCTATTGAATGTATGCCTCTAATTTTCAAGTAATCTTCTGTAGCACTACATTACAATAGCTCTTTATCTCTTCATTTCGATATTGTTCATTGTCGACGTTTTAATTCCATATAAGAGCACACTCCAGACGAACAGTTTTAGAAAAGACTTCATAATACCTAAATTTATTTAAGATTACATATTTCTTCTTTACAGAAAAGCATTTCGTGGTATACCCATTCTGTATTTTATATTCTCTTTAAGGTAAAATTATCATTTCGTCTCCCTAAACTTTAATTCCTTCCCCCATTACTCCCTAAGTTCCATTCCTTGGTGCTCTATATACAGATAATAATCTATGGGAAGTCATCGACGGCACCGAGGTGGTTTCCCCGATTCCCGTCAGGTCACCGAAGTTAAGCACCGCTAGCCATGGTCAGTACTTCGATGAGTGACCGTCCGGGTACGACGGATGCTGTTGGCAATTTTCCCTTTGCGTTTAAGGCAGAGATGCTAGGAGGGTTGGTGTCGTAAGTCCATGATCATCAGTTTTTGCGTCGAAGTCCTGGACTCAATTCAAGACCTCTCCGTGGTGTCTCTTGAAGTGAGCGCACGCGACACTATTGATGGGGATCCGTTCGTCAGACGGAAAGTTAAGCCTTATGGACTCCTTGGTGCTTTTCGAGGGGAGTAAGCTATGTGCCGCCATTGAGTTTCACCCTCTCCCTTTTCTTCATCATCTCCAGCACGAATACGACACTCTACTGTGTACACACACACGCACACACACACACACACACACACACACACACACACACACACACACACACACAATTACAATCATCTACACTTAACCGACACACTTACACACACAGCTCTCATACTTAAAGACGGAAACGTGCCTGCCAGCCCGGAGGATAGGAAAAACCTTTCCAAGTAGGCAGTTGGTCCTGCCCTTCTGCATCTCCCACCAGCTCATACAACTTTACCTTTTTATCTAGGTCCCTCCCCATTCTCAACTATTGCCTTTCTTTCATGTCCTTTGTTTCTTATAATTTTAATCTAGTTCCTATAAAGACCGGAGGTAACCCTCCTTTCACTGTATTTTATCCTTGCCACCTTCATAATTTCAAAGAGTATGTCCCCATCAACATTGCCAAAAGCTTTCTCCAAATCCAAAACATGTTATAAACGTAGGTTTAACTGTATTCAGTCTGCTTATTAAGTTCATTCCTGTTACAGGGGGTGTCAGGGATATAACAGTAAATCTTGCGGTTATTGATAGCTTAGTGTGTACCCACCTCATTGTTTGTTGTTTTTTTTCTCTGTGTCTAACAGTCTTCCTGCAAAAACGTGAAATAATTTACCACCTGAAGTTTACTGCACGGTCGTAACTGCACCACTAAGTACACTACACGTGTCAGTACAGACAAACCTTTTTGCGTCCACCTGTCCACACTTCAACACCGGACGTGCTGCCCGGGCAAAGTACGTTTTGATGGCTTGCTATTGCCACGTCTACTTGGAGGTACTAAGCTAAAAGCCATATGGTTTCCAATAGATATAATTATTAGTCTGCAAATGAAGTAAATACTTATGTAGTATTGTTCATAGTTATCAGTCACGAATAATCATATCTGCAGTTATATCCGTAACAGTCTGTGTGTAAATCATCTTCTGTCATACATTTCCTGATGATGCGGGCATTATAATCGAGACCAACAGAATCAAGTCAATACCAGAAAAGATAAATGTAATTTTGGTAAAAATTGTTAACTTGTAACTGAAGCTTTGCTAAAAAGTATTGAAGTGTTCTCTTCAAATCGACTGTCATCGAAATTAGATAAAACGCAGTATATTCGTTTCTGGTCAGAACTAGCCCTGACCACGTCCCACTTAAAAGTGCTACATCAGGAGAAATCAATAACGAAACAGTTAAAAGGTTTGTGAGAGTGCACATTTAACAGGATCTTCACAGACGCATATGTTCAGCGAGTCTTGTTTCGACTTTCATCAAAATTAGATAAAACGCAGTATATTCAATTCTGGTCAGCACTAGACCTGACCACAACAGTCTTACATACGGAGAAATCAATAAACAAAACAGAGTTTACAAATTTGTTAGAGTGCGCATTGGATTGAACAGCATCTTGAAAAACGTGTACGTCCAACGAGTTTTGTTTTATATCTAATCGTAAACATTTCAAATGAATATGTCGTAACGTTGAGTCATTTTGACAGTTTTCTTTCATTAATGTCGTAGGGCATAACATCATGGGGCGATTATTAGTTGAGCGTAATGAAAAAAGTTGGAAATTTGTGGTAAGGTCTAACGGGACCAAAATGCAGAGGTCATCGGTCCCTAAGCTTACACACTACTTAAGGGGACTACACCCTGCCTATCTTCCCCATGTTAATTTAGGCAAGTATTTGACCCATTTTTGAAAAAACTATTTGATACAGGACCTTAATATTTTTACTGTATGTTACATGATGCTAATAAAGTCAACTGTACTAAAATCAACTTTATCCATTGTACAGTTTTTAAGAAATACTTTTTTTAATTTATTAACAAAAAATTATAAGTTTTTTCTGTAGAAAATATTTTTTGTGAACTTCCTAATAGGGGAATATTAATGAATGTAGTACCAGAGGTGGCTTTTTATGTCATTCAGAGTCTCTGAAAATTTCATTCATTTATCTATGATAGTTTCTGAAACAATGGGGCATATGTACTGAAAATTTTAGTTTGCAGGAAATTGACTTTAAAGAGAAAACTTTTGAAATTTGTTACTTGCAGTTAATTAAAACTGTCCTGCTGCAAATGATGGCCCATCTTTGGCTTCTAGCAGGTCTTCCAGCTTCTTTTTCATCTTCCTAGATGTTTGTCTTACTTTCTTGGCCATATTAGATGTAGACCTGTCTGCATCGGCTATCCTCATTTTATCGCAATGTTGCAGCCCAGTGATCATATTTCCACCAGGATTGATTCCCAGCTTTTTCATTACCCAACACTTTCCCATATTACCACAATTGAATGTAATAACAGCATCATGAACTCCTAGTTTCATTGTATGCATGCCTACAAATATAGTTTTAGGAAGGCGGTTCGAAATTGTGCTGTTGAAACATTCACTTGGGTTCTGTGTCTGCCCATGCAGAAATTTCCTTAGAAGGTCAGGATGAGCCAATCTCTGAAAATAGGTTTAATTGCTGTAATAACAGCAGCAGGAAGAGAATGCTGATGAGAATAAGATCCTCCAGTTGCCTGAGCCCTGTTGTATTTGCACCCAGAATTTTCTCCTGATGGACACAATCCATGACATGGCTTATCATCAGTTGAGGACTTATGGAAGAATATGTCCCAAACATCTCTCTTCATTGCCTCCAGATTTTCTTTATGTCTCGTAATTGCCTGTCCATAGTATACCTGCAAGTTTTCTATTTCAGTTTCAGTTAACTGACCCTGTCCGGTCAACAATTTTCCATCTTCTAATTTTTTTCCTCCCATATCAACAGTTAGATTTCTCAGCTTTGTTCCCAAACGTTTTTGAACATGACCTACACATTCTATTTTGCTAATAATGGCATGTCCATATGGCTTAGAGTTCACCACATTGTTGTACGCCTTACTGTTACCATCGCCCAAATATTTGGTGTACCGTACGCCTCTTGTTTCTACAGAGCGATGAAATATTTGTTGTACTCCATGAACTTCCATATCACCACTTGTTCCTCTAAAATTAGCCACACACTTGTGTTCTTTATGTTCATTGACTTTACAACATTTGCAAATATTTAGACGTTATCTCCACATCTAACACTTCACTGGTGTTTACGCCCGCATCTCGTGGTCGTGCGGTAGCGTTCTCGCTTCCCACGCCCGGGTTCCCGGGTTCGATTCCCGGCGGGGTCAGGGATTTTCTCTGCCTCGTGATGGCTGGGTGTTGTGTGCTGTCCTTAGGTTAGTTAGGTTTAAGTAGTTCTAAGTTCTAGGGGACTGATGACCATAGATGTTAAGTCCCATAGTGCTCAGAGCCAGCCAACTGGTGTTTACACTCGTGGCAGTCACTACCTAATTCAGAGAAGTATGTTCTCTTTTCTGCCTACTTCCATCAAGTGCAACTGCAATATCCGAACATCCATCATTTTCTTGCACTGCAGCCAATTTCATGCTTTCCTCACTGACCTCACATACAGCTTTCTCTAATATTGCAGTCAGTTCTTCAAATTTATTTGGTGGTTGATGTAAGTTCATCACTGAACAAAATGTTCTCCCTGCAGCCATGCCCTTGCCAATGGATCGTAAGGCATACACTAATCTAGTATTGATTTCATAAGGGCCAATTGCATCTGATTTTGAAGAACTCATAAATGGAATCACAGCTGAGCATTTAGTGCAAATTAAATCCAAAGCAATTGCTAGGCCTTTTCTCTCACTGGCACTCTCACAAATTTTCACACTCTGTGACTCATCACACTGTCTACATTGTACAAATTTAGAAATTACATCTGATAATATTCTCAAATTTATAATAATGTTACTGCACCCCTCGTCACGTATAGTAAATTCGTTGTAACTCTCTTGAAATGGCGAGAGCTTCTTTGATGATGCACTTGAAGAATTACAATTAGAAACATCATTGCCAGGCTACATAACCTCTTGCACAGAAAGCTTTCTAAACTTGTTACCTCTAAATTGTCGTTTCTTGAAAATGCCTTAACGTTTCGTCATCTTCAATAAACACAACAAAACACACGTAAACAAGCACTGCAAACTTAAGTATAACAACTATTCGCAATCACACTTGAACAAAAGTAACCTCGTGTTTGAAAGCGTGTTGTTTACAAACAATAGAAACAAAAGAATACCGACCGTTGCATTCCGAGGATAGCCAACACATTCGGGAGTAAAAAAAATATCCGTAGCGTGCAATGTAGGGGATATAAAGATCTAAAATATATGCAGAATAGTGGGGACAGAAAAGTGGGTGTGGCACATAAACTCACGTGGTAGGAAAATGCTGTTTAAATGCTCGAAAAAAATTTTTTTTCAGCAAAATCATTTTCGGAGTACTTAAATAAAACCTTAATCTATCGAAATATTATGAAAACCAAACATCGATTTTTTTCGACCTGAACCACGGTGTGGTCCCCTTACTCTAATTGAAACTAACTTACACTTCCGACAGGGGGGGGGGGGGGGGGGGGGGAAGCAGAGCGAACCATGATAAGACGCCCCAGACCACGCGGCTCCCTAGAATATGTAATGAGGGTAGCAGATAGTGTCTTATTCAGAGCTCTTCACATTTTGCACATTTTGACGTGTACAACTACTCCTTTGGTTTCCTGATTTTTCATTCTATTTCGCTAGTCGTGATTACCGTTTTCATCTCAACTGCTGTCCGTCTTAGCTGCTATGATGTTAGCCGTTCTTCCTTTCTCATCTTGCACTGTCATTTTATTTTACTATCCACGGCCATTTATTTGTTGGTAATATCATTTCTCATCTCAATTCTCATTTCTGTCATATTTAGTATCTTGTCAGTCATTCTTTTTTTCTTCTCTCTCGAGCTATAATATTTGATATATCTTTGTGCAACGTCTTTCACTTAGTTTTCGGTTACAGCGTGAGGAGAAATTGGTTCGACACTCTTAGTAACTCCTTACAGAAACTTGTTTTAATTCTCGTTCTGAACGATTCTCCTTTTATCAGGAGGAATGTGTTAAAAACCATAAAATCTGAAAGATGGCGAAACTGAGGGTTTCGTCGACTTTCACATTATCGATGTCTGAGATGCAAATTATATATAACGATACGTAGATCGAATTAATTCGATTCCAAAATAACTTACTCCTTTATTTTTATGAAAGACTATCCGATAGCGATTGGTAATACATGAAGTACTCGTAGGTGTTTTATTTCTTGAAAATTGCATTCGACTGGACTCGCAATTTCAGAGAAGACAGCAAATCAATTCGGGCCGAAGGACACCATTAACGTAGGTTGTAAAAGGTGACGCCGACACCAGGTAGGACAGCGTTCGCCGAAGGCTGTCGCGTGCACTGGACAGGCTGAGCGGACGCCCGTCGTGAGCCGAAGCCGACACAATGCTGACATCAGGTAACTCGGTCGCTGGAATTCAGCACGAGATGACCACCGCTCCCGCGTTCCTAAAGCGTTTTTTTCTGGTGCGAGGACGCTCTAACGTACACTAGGTCCAGGAAGGCGGGCAACAATAAGCCTTGGGCGGAAAACGCAAGAAGGCGGCGGCAGTCTGCCGATAGGAGAGCGATATACTAGTGGACACTACTACGCTCTGTGAAAGCGACAGGTGTTTATGGCTCTATGCTTTTGGACAGAACACGGCAGGCGCGGTGTGAGGATTCTATAAGTGTGAGACTGCTTCTTTCTCGTCCCAAAAATACCTGTAGCTGGCCCCTCGTATATACAATGAAGCGCCAAAGAAACTAATATAGGCATGCGTATTCAAAGACAGAGTTATGTAAATAGCCAGAATACGGCAGTGCGGTCGACAACACCTATATAAGACAACAAGTGTCTGGCACAGTCATTAGATCGGTTTCTGCTGCTACAATGGCAGGTTATCAAGATTTAACACAGTTTGAATGTGGTGTTATAGTCGGCGCACGAGCAATGGGACGAAGCACCTCCGATGCAATAATGAAGTGGGGATTTTCCCTTACGGCCATTTCACGAGTGTACCGTGAATATCAGGAATCCGATAAAACATCAAATCTCCGACATCGCTGCGAACGGAAAAAGAGCCCTTCAAGAACGGCACTAGCGACGACTGACAGAAGTGCAGCCCTTCCGCAAACTGCTGCAAATTTCAGTGTTGGACCACTCACAAGTGTCAGCGTGCGAACCATTCAACGAAACATCTTAGATGTGGGCCTTAGGAGCCAAAGGCCCACTCGTGTGTCCTTCATGACTGCATGACACAAAGCTTTACGCCTCACCTGGCCCGTCACCACTGATATTGGACTGTCGATGACCTGGTCGGAAGAGTGTCGCTTCAAATTGTATCGAGCGGATGGACGTGTACGGCTATGGAGACTCCAAGGACCCTGCATGTCAGCAGGGGACTGTTCAAGCTGGTGGAGGCTCTGTAATGGTGTGGGGAGTGTGCAGCTGGAGTGATACGGGGCCCCTTATATGTCTAGATACGACTCTGACGGGAGACACATACATAAGAATCCTGTCTGATCACCTGCATCCATTCATGTCCATTGTGCATTCCGACTGACTTGGGCAATTCCAGCAGGACAATGCGACACGCCACACGTCCAGAATTGCTGCAGAGTGGCTCCAGGAACACGCTTCTGAGTTTAAACACTTCCGCTAGCCACCACACTCCCCAGACATGAACATTATTGAGCGTATCTGGAACGCCTTGCAACCTGCTGTTCAGAAGAGATCTCCGCCCACTCGTACTCTTGCGGATTTATGGAGAGCCCTGCCGGATTAACGGAGTCAGTTCCCTCCAGCACTACTTCAGACATTAGTCGAGCCCATGCCACGTCGTGTTGGGGCACTTCTACGTGCTTGCTGGTGCCCTATACGATATTAGACAGGTGTACAAGTTTCTTTGGCTCTTCATTGTAGAAAGCAGATAGGAATCTTAGGAGAGTCGAAAACAACATGCTGTAATACAATAACGAGCTCCTTTGAGGTACCGACAGGTTTGCAGTAGGTAGCTTTTCGGGATTCATAGCCATCGTCCAATACAGTGGCCGCCGCAGCAACAATGCCGGACAACACGACGCTGTAAAAAACTGCAACCAGCTTCGGCGTGTATAGGTCGCAATGTACTCAGTACACATTAGTGTTAATAAGGAGAAGGAAGACGCCCATCTGGCATGCGTAATTTTATGAACACAAATTTAGGCAATCACTGTCGTCAGATCGCGGAAACGGATCAGTTTGCTAATAATGTAGTAACCCGCCTACTGGTTCCTTGTCTTGAATCTCTGCCACCCTTAATTGCATATAACTCTTTCATGTTCTCGCAATGATTTGTCTGTGAATAGTATGTTATTAAACATGTTCTTGTCGTACTTCAGTGCAACTGCTGCACTCGTTTTTGTGGGGTTTATAATAAACAATAGAATTTATAGTAAAGTTGACTTTCGTTACATACATATCTCACCTGGTCACAAAATTAAACTACAGAGTCACTATCCCACCATCTTTCTGGGATCTGAAGGGCCATAATTTAGCGTTAATAAAAACAAATCCTTGCGTAACAAATCTTAGTTTACAATCTTCATTGGGCATCTACATACCGATGCAGATTAACTATCGAAAGGCGTTGGCGGTTTACTACAGATTGGAATATATCCTTCCTCGCTGTTGGTCTGTGGTTGTGGTAACGCAGATAAAACAATTAAACATAAAAAATTTTCGATGGCGTCGAGCCACAGTCACGCAATATTCCTTGAAAGGGTACACCGCCATTTGACTGTGTATTACTACATTTATCTTCTGTACTACTAAGATTTCGGCTTTGATTCCACTCTTAAGTATAATGCTGAAAGTTATCATGTCTGTCATGACAGTCCAGAGTGGGTAAACCTGCTTTGGACTACTTTAACAGACATGATATAACAATGATCTAACAACTTTTAGCATTGTGCTTGATAGTGGAATAAAAGCCGAAATCTCGATAGCACCGAAGATAAAGATAGTAATGCACAGTTAAATGGTAATGTTGCTTCAAAAAAATAATAATAATTGAAACATATTGGATTAAGATCTCACAAGTACAATACTAATTCCTTTTTTTTCTTTGTAGGTGCTATAAAAGGTGACCTGACAGAGGGAAGAATCACTTCTGAGGACGTAACGGTTCTGGATTACTGCAGTAAAAATGACTCACTGTTAAGAAAAAAGCAGCCAGATTTATGGGCCAGAGAGCTAAAATAAACATAAGTATTCAATAAAGACGATCCAGTTTGATCTTTGTTCCCATATTCATTTCCAAAACAGTTAAAATACTATCCTTCCTAAGATGTGTTCAATTTCTACGATCAACATTTTCAGTCAACTAAAGAAATTGCCTTTAAGATACACGTTCCTGTTAAAAACTTAGGTGCAATAGTTGTTGATTGTCGCCTGTACGTCTTTTTTTTTTCATTGATATACCAGACGAATAAGCCTATTGCTGTGCTGCTGCGTTGGTCTAAAAAGATAAGGACCAACAGTATCTTAAGTTATCTGGCTGTGCTATGAATCTTCACAGACAGGGACCTTGAAATTTCAATGTTACACTGCAGCGTGATTCTTTCCTGGTCTACAATTTATCAAACTTAAAAGCAAAATGTAATTTGATTCAAAAATGGTTCAAATGGCTCTGAGCACTATGGGACATAACATCTGAGGTCATCAGTCCCCTAGAGTTAGAACTACGGAAACCTAACTAACGTAAGGACATCACACACATCCATGCCCGAGGCACGCTTCGAACCTATGACTGTAGCAGCCGCCTGGTTCCGGACTGAAGCGCCTAGAACCGCTCGACCACAGCGGCCAGCTGTAATTTGACGTCTAGTGGTAACCATAACACTGAGAAAACACAGATGTGAACTGTCTCTATTTATCGTCAGCTCATTCCTAAAAAATCTAAACAACGTCAGCATATGCTACATGTTTCAAGAATCTGTTGTGGCAATGTGTGTAAACGATATAATAATGGATAGTAAACACGATGGTTCAAAGAAGTCATTTCAGTTTATGAGAACAATCTGAGAAATTATCAGAAGCAAAAAAAGAAAAAGACGTTTCTACTTCAAATTACGCCCTTCACGTAATTTGGGGCTGCGCCAAGTGGTCAAATAAGGGCTGACGTATTCAAACTCTCGCTGTCAGTTCTTGAAACGCAGATTTCTCGATTGACCTGAAACTAATGCTGTGTGCGAAGCCCAACTATGGTAAGTGATGTGCTATGGTTCAAAATCATGAAGAGGGACCATATTTAACGTTTCCATTCTCCAGGCAGTAACACCTTGAGGAGACGTTAGGGTTGATTTGTAAATATTGTCGCAGTCTCCTGTAGTATATCATTACATGAAACTTCTATAACTTCCTGTTTCCTTTTACTTGTTTTATTGTGGTTCTGATTACTAATGTTCTGATGACTGGGGTCGTTAGGCCGCCTAGTGCAAGTCTTTCTACAGCGATGGGAAAAAAATCGCAACACCAAGAAGGAGCTGTGCGACATAAACGAAAGTTAGTAAGCGTGTTTCTACATTTGAAAGACGGCGCGTATTTAAATTTCGGGCGAGTGGCATAAAAAGTGCGACGCTAGTAGCCCCATTGTAAAGACGCAAATCAGATCTGCTTTATATACACGCTGGACTGGTCATAAGCATTAGTTACCTTTAAAATTGGAGGTGGTGAGTGTTGTGGACTGGCAAGACAGCCAATCCATTATGACAGGAAGCCGAAAGGCACGCGTTTAAGCTCACGGAGGCTGGCGTGAGGTCTGGAACAGGACAAGGAATTTATAGTAGCAAAGAACGTACGTAGATGCTGGAATACTTAACTTTAATCCATAATTGGTGAACATCGCTCTTGACGGTACATGTTTTACAGCATCAATAGTAACTGGTAATGGCGCCTTGCTAGGTCGTAGCAAATGACGTAGCTGAAGGCTATGCTAACTATCGTCTCGGCAAATGAGAGCGTAATTTGTCAGTGAACCATCGCTAGCAAAGTCGGCTGTACAACTGGGGCGAGTGCTAGGAAGTCTCTCTAGACCTGCCGTGAGGCGGCGCTCGGTCTGCAATCACTGATAGTGGCGACACGCGGGTCCGACGTATACTAACGGACCGCGGCCGATTTAAAGGCTACGACCTAGCAAGTGTGGTGTCTGGCGGTGACGCCACAGTGAGTTGATGTTAGTCAAGAATGCCTTTAAGGGGACAAAGACGCCCAAATCAACACCTCATTGACCTCAAACGAGGTCGCGTAATAGGACTACGAGAAGCCGGACGTTCCTTCTGCGATATTGCAGAAAGACTAGGCAAGAGCGTACATGACTGCTGCCAGCGGTGGTCACGAGAATGTACGGTCGCAAGAAAACCTGGCCTTCGGACGGCCACGTGCCACTACCGAGAGGGAAGACCATCGTGGTCGGCGTATGGCTCTGGCGCATCGTACTGCACTTGCAGCAGCAATTTGAGGAGCAGTTGGCACCACAATGACACAGCTTACGGTTACAAACGAATGCTTCAAGCAGAGCTCCAAGCCAGTCGCCCTTTAGCGAGCATTCCACTGACCCCAAACCACACCCATTTACGGCTTCAGTTGTGTCAAGTGAGAGTTCTTTGGAGGGCAGACGGAGGTCTGCCTCGGTACCAATGACAGTCGTGTGCTGATCAAAAGGAAGCCAATCTGTCTGCGTGCTAGACACACTGGACGTTTGGTCTACGATGCATTTCATATGACTGTAGGAGCAACCTCGTGGTTACGTCACCCATCCTGACTGTAAAACTGTATGGCTATCTGATGATTTGACCTATTGTGCTGCCACTGATGAAGTGAATTCCAGGGGATGTTTTCCAACAGGGACCGCTACGGTCGCAGGTTCGAATCCTGCCTCGGGCATGTATGTGTGAGATATCCTTAGGTTAGCTAGGTTTACGTAGTTCTAAGTTCTAGGGGACTGAGGACCTCAGAAGTTAAGTCCCATAGTGTTCAGAGCCAGTTGAAGCATTTTTCTAACAGGATAACGCTTGCCTATTGTGGTGTGCGTACTGTAAGACCTTCGGTACACACACCATCAGATTATCTGACTTGTCGCTCTAACGAAGTAGGCGAGTGTCAGCAATATGTCTCGTGGTCTTATCGTGGCGTGTTTATCAAAAAATGGCTCTGAGCACTATGGGACTTAACTTCTGTGGTCATCAGTCCCCTAGAACTTAGAACTACTTAAACCTAACTAACCTAAGGACATCACACACATCCATGCCCGAGGCAGGATTCGAACCTGCGACCGTAGCAGTCCCGCGGTTCCGGACTGCGCGCCTAGAACCACTAGACCACCGCGGCCGGCCGTGTTTATCTTCTGCCGTTAAGTCAGACGTTAGAAATGCCACTTGCACGCTTTGAGTAACAGATTGACGGTGACCAACTTTAAACAGAACTTGATTAATTTTCACACACATTTATTAAAATAATAAAAAGCATAGAAATTACTTAACTTGATTCTGGATGCTATTTACAATTGACAATCTGAAGTTCCTTTGGTCTTGGTACGTTAATCTTATTCTCACATATCTCTGATACTTGATAAAGTGTCTATACACTTCTCTTCATGGCTATGTACAGGAATATGATAATCTTCTTATGCGCAGACTGAAACTTGACTATAGACTAATGCAGACTGGCTAATCGGAGGTCTGTGCTCGTTATGATACCTCGCGCGTTCAGGTATCACTGCGCGAGTGTGATCCGCGAGGAGAAAAGGTTCTACGTTAGCAGCAATCTCATTGGCTGCATTACATATTAATACGCGGATCGGCGGAAGCTGAATTTGGTCCGTCTCTATGACAGCGCCATCTCGTAGTGCGGAGACGGACGAGCGCTGCGCCTGCGCTGTTGTGCTTAGCGGGGCGCGCTCTATTGGGAAAGTTGTGTACGCGCTGACTACGCGGAACTATGTACACAACACCTATATAACGCAGTTGTAAGTTAAAATGCTTTACAGAGTGTCGATATGTTGCTTTTACCTGCTCGATAACCAGATCTGTCTGCACTCGACGCATATGGGACATCATCGGTCGGCAATTCCAGCGTCATCCACAAACAGCATCAACAGTTCCTGTATTGGCCGACAAAGGGCTACAGGCATGGAACACCATCCCATAAACTGACTTCCGCCACCTATACAACACAATTCATGCCAGTTTGAATGTTTGCATCCAACATTCTGGCGGTTGCACCGGTTATTAATGTATCACCATTTCACATTTGTAACGTTAATCACTTAAATATGTTACTAAACAAACGTATTCCCGAACTTTGATTACATTAATAATTTTTTGGCGTTACGATTTTTTTTCTGTCAGTGTATTTGTCGCCACTTCGGCCTCTTGCACGTTGATGAGCATGGGATGAAACGGCGAGGACAACACGAACACCGTGTCCCCGAGCGAAGAAAATCTCTTATTCGGGCGGGCATCGAAACCGCGATCCCGCGGTCTAGAGCCAGCGACGGTGAATACTAGACCACAAGTGGTAGACAGTGTTGTGTAAAGTCAGTCCTTCAGTGACAAAAATTCGTTTAAAAGTGCATTTAATTTTCATTTGAAAATCAGAGAAACTAAACACAAGTCGAACTAACCGAAAAAAAACATTAAAAGTCACACAACAATTGGCGTACCGTACCTTAAACGCGTTATATTACTTAGTTGGAAATTGCTGGCTGCATAAAGACCAGTTGGAAACTATACTCTCTGTGTAAAAAGGAACAAAGATCTACAGTTCCTTTGCCATTCCGACTCTTCATTGTGAAGCGAAGGTGTGAATCGGTATACTTTTAGCACATAGAAGCGTCAGCAGGCTGACATAGAGGCCATTAGGGAACAGCTTGGTAAATGTGGGTCACACAGTCAAAATAAGAAATAAAAATGTTGTTGTTGTCGTTGTGGTCTTCAGTCCAGAGACTGGTCTGATGCAGCTCTCCATGCTACTCTATCCTGTGGAAGCTTCTTCATCTCCCAGTCTGCAGCCTACATCCTTTGAATCTGCTTAGTGTATTCATCTCTTGGTTTCCCTCTACGATTTTTATCCTCCACGCTGCCCTGATACTAAATTGGTAATCCCTTGATGCCTCAGAACATGTCCTACCAACCGATCCCTTCATCTTGCAAGTTGTGCCACAAACTCCTCTTCTCCCCAATTCTATTCAATACCTCCTCATTCGATATGTAATCTACCTATCTAATCTTCAACATTCTTCTGTAGCACCACATTTCGAAAGCTTCTATTCTCTTCTTGTCCAAACTGTTTATCATCCATGTTTCACTTCCATACATGGCTACACTCCATACAAATACTTTCAGAAACGACATCCTGACACTTAAATCTATACTCGATGTTAACAAATTTCTCTTCTTCAGAAACGCTTTCCTTGCCATTGCCAATCTACATTTTGTATCCTCTCTACTTCGACCATCATCAGTTATTTTGCTCCCCAAATAGCAAAACGCCTTTACTACTTTAAGTGTCTCATCTCCTAAACTAATTCCCTCAGCATCACCCGACTTAATTCGACTACATTTCATTATCCTCGTTTTGTTTTTGTTGATCTTCATCTTATATCCTACTTTCAAGACACTCCATTCCGTTCAACTGCTCATCCAAGTCTTTTGCTGTCTCTGACAGAATTACAATGTCATCAGCGAACCTCAAAGTTTTTATTTCTTCTCCATGGATTTTAATACCTACTCTGAATTTTTCTTTTGTTTCCTTTACTGCTTGCTCAATATACAGATTGTATAGCATCGGGGAGAGGCTATAACCCTGTCTCACTCCCTTCCCAACCTCTGCTTGCCTTTCATGTTCCTCGACTCTTATAACTGCCATCTGGTTTCTGTACTAATTGCAAATGGCCTTTCGCTCCCTGTATTTTACCCCTGCCATCTTCAGAATTTGAAAGAGAGTATTCCAGTCAACATTGTCAAAAGCTTTCTCTAAGTCTACAAATGCTAGAAACGTAGGTTTGCCTTTCCTTAATCTTTCTTCTAAGATAAGTCGTAGAGTCAGTATTGCCTCACGTGTTCCAATATTTCTACGGAATCCAAACTGATCTTCCCCGAGTTCGGCTTCTACCACTTTTTCCATTCGTCTATAAAGAATTTGCGTTAGTATTTTGCAGCTGTGACTTATTAAACTGATAGTTCGCTAATTTTCACATCTGTCAACACCTGCTTTCTTTGGAATTGGAATTATTATATTCTTCTTGAAGTCTGAGAGTATTTCGCCTGTCCCATACATCTTGCTCACCAGATGGTAGAGTTTTGTTAGGACTGGCTCTCCCAAGGCCGTCAGTAGTTCTAATGGAATGTTGTACACACCCGGGGCCTTGTTTCGACTTAGGTCTTTCAGTGCTCTGTCAAACTCTTCACGCAGTATCGTATCTCCCATTTCATCTTCATCTACATCCTCTTCCATGTCCTCAAGTACATCGCCCTTGTATAGATCCTCTATATACTCCTTCCACCTTTCTGCTTTCCCTACTTTGCTTAGAACTGGGTTTCCATCTGAGCTCTTGATATTCATACAAGTGGTTCTCTTTTCTGCAAAGGTCTCTTTAATTTTCCTGTAGGCGGTATCTATCTTACCCCTAGTGAGATAAGCCTCTACAGCCTTACATTTGTCCTCTAGCCATCCCTGCTTAGCCATTTTGCACTCCCTGTCGATCTCATTTTTGAGACGTTTGTATTCCTTTTTGCCTGCTACATTTACTGCATTTTTATATTTTTTCCTTTCATCAGTTAAATTCAAATTTTCTTCTGTTACCCAAGGATTTCTACTACCCCTTGTCTTTTTACCTACTTGATCCTCTGCTGCCTTCACTACTTCATCCCTCAGAGCTACCCATTCTTCTTCTACTCTATTTATTTCCCCCATTCGTGACAATTGTTCCCTTATGCTCTCCCAGAAACTCTGTACAACCTCTGATTTAGTCAGTTTATCCAGGTCCCATCTCCTTCAATTCCTACCTTTTTGCAGTTTCTTGAGTTTTAATCTACAGTTCATAACCAATAGATTGTGGTCAGAGTCCACAGCTGCACCTGGAAATGTCTTACAATTTAAAACCTGGTTCCTAAATCTCTGTCTTACCATTATATAATCTATCTGATACCTTCTAGTATCTCCAGGATCCTTCCATGTATACAACCTTATTTCATTATTCTGTAACCAAGTGTTAGCTATGATTAAGTTGTGCTCTGTGCAAAATTATACCAGACTGCTTCCTCTTTCATTTCTTACCCCCAATCCATATTCACCTACTATGTTTTCTTCTTTCCCTTTTCCTACGCTCGAATTCCAGTCACCCATGACTATTAAATTTTCGTCTCCCTTCACTACCTGAATAATTTCTTTTATCTCGTCATACATTTTTATCAATTTCTTCATCATCTGCAGAATCATGAGTAAGTATTACTAAAAAGAAAAAAATCTGAACTGGCAGACGACTGAAGAGAGATGTCAAGTATCCTGCGAAAAGACAGCGTACATAGTTAGAACTACACTCCTGGAAATGGGAAAAAGAACACATTGACACCGGTGTGTCAGACCCACCATACTTGCTCCGGACACTGCGAGAGGGCTGTACAAGCAATGATCACACGCACGGCACAGCGGACACACCAGGAACCGCGGTGTTGGCCGTCGAATGGCGCTAGCTGCGCAGCATTTGTGCACCGCCGCCGTCAGTGTCAGCCAGTTTGCCGTGGCATACGGAGCTCCATCGCAGTCTTTAACACTGGTAGCATGCCGCGACAGCGTGGACGTGAACCGTATGTGCAGTTGACGGACTTTGAGCGAGGGCGTATAGTGGGCATGCGGGAGGCCGGGTGGACGTACCGCCGAATTGCTCAACACGTGGGGCGTGAGGTCTCCACAGTACATCGATGTTGTCGCCAGTGGTCGGCGGAAGGTGCACGTGTCCGTCGACCTGGGACCGGACCGCAGCGACGCACGGATGCACGCCAAGACCGTAGGATCCTACGCAGTGCCGTAGGGGACCGCACCGCCACTTCCCAGCAAATTAGGGACACTGTTGCTCCTGGGGTATCGGCGAGGACCATTCGCAACCGTCTCCATGAAGCTGGGCTACGGTCCCGCACACCGTTAGGCCGTCTTCCGCTCACGCCCCAACATCGTGCAGCCCGCCTCCAGTGGTGTCGCGACAGGCGTGAATGGAGGGACGAATGGAGACGTGTCGTCTTCAGCGATGAGAGTCGCTTCTGCCTTGGTGCCAATGATGGTCGTATGCGTGTTTGGCGCCGTGCAGGTGAGCGCCACAATCAGGACTGCATACGACCGAGGCACACAGGGCCAACACCCGGCATCATGGTGTGGGGAGCGATCTCCTACACTGGCCGTACACCACTGGTGATCGTCGAGGGGACACTGAATAGTGCACGGTACATCCAAACCGTCATCGAACCCATCGTTCTACCATTCCTAGACCGGCAAGGGAACTTGCTGTTCCAACAGGACAATGCACGTCCGCATGTATCCCGTGCCACCCAACGTGCTCTAGAAGGTGTAAGTCAACTACCCTGGCCAGCAAGATCTCCGGATCTGTCCCCCATTGAGCATGTTTGGGACTGGATGAAGCGTCGTCTCACGCGGTCTGCACGTCCAGCACAAACGCTGGTCCAACTGAGGCGCCAGGTGGAAATGGCATGGCAAGCCGTTCCACAGGACTACATCCAGCATCTCTACGATCGTCTCCATGGGAGAATAGCATCCTGCATTGCTGCGAAAGGTGGATATACACTGTACTAGTGCCGACATTGTGCACGCTCTGTTGCCTGTGTCTATGTGCCTGTGGTTCTGTCAGTGTGATCATGTGATGTATCTGACCCCAGGAATGTGTCAATAAAGTTTCCCCTTCCTGGGACAATGAATTCACGGTGTTCTTATTTCAATTTCCAGGAGTGTATTATTGTGAAATACATGTCCCTACACATCGTTCCGTTGTAGACAATATTTGGTTAATTGCATAGCACAGCCACACATTTATGTAGTCGTTTTTCCCGTGCTCCATACTTGAGTAGAACGGGAATAAAACTTATTATGTGAAACAATGGAAAGAACTCTTTTCCATTCACTTCACGGTGGCTTGGAGAGTTTGGATACAGATGTAGATCTTAATTACCGCTGAATAAATAATAAAAAAAAAATTTATTTTGCTTGATGGCACCAGTATTATTGCTAACAATCAATATGATGACTGTACGCAGAGCACTTGGTAGAAATCCTGAGCATTCTCTCCCCCTCCAGATGGGAAACTGTGGCAAAAGGTGGAAGAATCAGCAATGATTTACGTCTACAGTGTGTTTCCATAAGAGTGTGCAAAAACTTAACAGTGGTAGAGGATGCTCCACTGAACAACTTGAGGTAGGGAATCTGAGGTCGGAAATGAAATGAATTGATCGTATGGCATTGTTGGCCAGGAGGTCCCATTCGGGTTTGGCAGCCAAGTGCAAGTCTTATTTCACTCGGCGCCACGTTGGGCGAGTTGCTGCTATTGATGGGGATGAAATGATGATGAGGACAACACAACACGCAGTCCCCGAGTGGAGAAAATCTCCAACTTGGCCGGGAATCGAACCCGGGGCCAGTGCATAGTAGCATGCACGTTACCATCCAGTTGAGCAGGCGGACCCTAGGGTCGTAGAAGCCAGCTTAAGGATATAAAAGGAATAAAGTGACATTACTTTGTACTTTTCTGTTTACAGTACTTAACTGCAAATACTATCATTGACACAATGAACGTACCATTTGTACTGCAAACTGATGGTCATCAACCTCAATGCAAGCTTAACTTGGGCGGTTCAGACAAAGATCCCTGGTGTTTTTCGAATCACGTCACAGGCAGCTACAACTCTGGCAACTAATTCCATCTCACTGGGATCTCATATACAAGTGACTCTAGACATCCCCATAGGAAATAATCAACGGGATTCAGGTCAGGCGACCTCGCAGGCCATGTAATTGGACCCCCTCCCCCTTCCAATCCAGTGACCAGGAAATAGTGTACCGGTACTAATGGTTCTAATGGCTCTAACCACTATGGGACTAAACATCTGAGGTCATCAGTCCCCTAGACTTAGAACTACTTAAACCTAACTAACCTAAGGACATCACACACATCCTTGGCCGAGGCAGGATTCGAACCTGCGACTGCAGCAGCCGCGTGCTTTCGGACTGAAGCTCCTCGAACCGCTCGGCCAGAACGGCCGGCGTACCGGTACTGCTCCATCGTATTGTACTGTACATCTCTGAACAGCATTGAGTAATGAATGGGTCTGTCGTTGATTCATTGCACGTTCTGTCTTGGGGCAACGTAAATACAGTACAACAAAGCCACCTTATGGACAAATAAATCAAACAAAGCCTACATTGTGACTTCCTGGTAATCAGTCTCCTCCTCCATGTTTCCTTGCAGTAAATAATGAATGCATGTGTAAATAAATAGCACAGTACGTGTAAACTTTCACGCATGTTTGTTGTAAATAAGCTGGGAAACAGTAATGCTAGACGAAGAGGTAGACATTATCTCCGTAAGCTGGCTTCTCTGACCCCAGGTTCCCTATCTGAAGTTGTTCAGTGGAACATTCTCTATGCCCTGTTACATTTTTGCACACACTTACGGAAACACCTTTTATGTCTACATCTACACTCCCATATGGACTCTGGAGAGGGAACTTCAGGAACCACTATCATTGGCAACCCCCCCCCCCTCGCCCTTTTTTCCTGTTCATTTCGCGAATGATGTGTGGGAAGAATGACTGTCGGTAAGACTCCATATGTGCTCTAATTTCTAGGATTTTCTCACCACAGTCACTTCACGAGGAGTATGTGGGAGGACGTAGTATGTTGCCCGGTCCTTCTTGGAACATACACTTTCGGAATGTCAACAGTAAACCTCTCAGTGATGCATAACGGCCGTGTTGTTGCGCCTGCCACTGGAATCTGTTGAGCGTCTCCTTAACACTCTCACAGTTACTGAACGATTCCGTGACGAAACACGACACTCTTCGTTGAATCTTGTCTATTTGTTATATTAACCCAACCTGATCAGAGTCCCAGTCTGACGAACAATGCTCAAGAACCGGCTGAACGAGAGTTCTGTAAGTTAATTCTTTCGTCGATGAATTACATTTCCTGAAGACTCTTCCTATTAATCTCAACTTGCTATATACTTTTCCCATAGTTAGTTTGTGTGATAATTCCACTTTAGATCGCTCCGGATGGCTACTTCTAGGGAGCGCCGGCCGAAGTGGCCGTGCGGTTAAAGGCGCTGCAGTCTGGAACCGCAAGACCGCTACGGTCGCAGGTTCGAATCCTGCCTCGGGCATGGATGTTTGTGATGTCCTTAGGTTAGTTAGGTTTAACTAGTTCTAAGTTCTAGGGGACTAATGACCTCAGCAGTTGAGTCCCATAGTGCTCAGAGCCATCTACTTCTAGGGATTTTAAGGTTGTTACTGTTTCCAGTGATTTATCGCCAATAGCGCAATCCAAAAGTAACGGTTCGTTTCGCCTATCTATGCGCAATACATTACATTTATTTGCTTTCCGGGTCAACTTCCAGTCTCTGTCCCAACTGTTGATCCTATGCAGGCCTTCCTGCATTTCGCCATGTTCTTCTGGTATTGCAACCTTCCTATAAACATCATCAATTTCCACGACCAGCCGCAAGGAACTTCATACATTACCCTCATTGATATTGGTAGGAAGCAGGCAGGTAGGTTGCATTTGTAAAACGCTCGACCACGTATGAGCACAGTTCTTAATTAGGATATCAACACAAACAATTTTACCAACCGAAATTAGCTTGGCCTTCTTAAAACAACGAAATTTCCCTATACAGAATTTGTTAAAGAATGCTTTCCCTTTCTAAATCTACATCGACATCTACATCCATACTACGCAAGCCACCTGACGGTGTGTGGCGGAGGGTACCCTGAGTACCTCTATCGGATCTCCCTTCTATTCCAGTCTCGCATTGTTCGCGGAAAGAAGGATTGTCCGTATGCCTCTGTGTGGGCTCTAATCTCTCTGATTTTATCCTCATGGTCTCTTCGCGAGATATACGTAGGAGGGAGCAATATACTGCTGGACTCTTCGGTGAAGGTATGTTCTCGAAACTTTAACAAAAGCCCGTACCGAGCTACTGAACGTCTCTCCTGTAGAGTCTTCCAGTGGAGTTTATCTATCATCTCCGTAACGCTTTCGCGATTACTAAATGATCGTGTAACGAAGCGCGCTGCTCTCCGTTGGATCTTCTCTATCTCTTCTATCAACCCTATCTGGTACGGATCCCACACCGCTGACCAGTATTCAAGCAGTGGGCGAACGAGTGTACTGTAACCTACTTCCTTTGTTTTCGGATTGCATTTCCTTAGGATTCTTCCAATGAATCTCAGTCTGGCATCTGCTTTACCGACGATCAACTTTATATGATCATTCCATTTTAAATCACTCCTAATGCGTACTCCCAGATAATTTATGGAATTAAACGCTTCCAGTTCTGATCTGCTATTTCGTAGCTAAATGATAAGGGATCTATCTTTCTATGTATTCGCAGCACATTACACTTGTCTACATTGAGATTCAATTGCCATTCCCTGCACCATGCGTCAATTCGCTGCAGATCCTCCTGCGTTTCAGTATAATTTTCCATTGTTACAACCTCTCGAGACACCACAGCATCATCTGCAAAAAAGCCTCAGTGTACTTCCGATGTCATCCACCAGGTCATTTATGTATATTGTGAACAGCAACGGTCCCATGACACTCCCCTGTGGCACACCTGAAATCACACTTACTTCGGAAGACTTCTCTCCATTGAGAATGACATGCTGCGTTCTGTTATCTAGGAACTCCTCAATCCAATCACACAATTGGTCTGATAGTCCATATGCTCTTACTTTGTTCATTAAACGACTGTGGGAAACTGTATCGAACGCCTTGCGGAAGTCAAGAAAAACGGCATCTACCTGGGAACCCGTGTCTATGGCCCTCTGAGTCTCGTGGACGAATAGCGCGAGCTGGGTTTCACACGACCGTCTTTTTCGAAACCCATGCTGATTCCTACAGAGTAGATTTCTAGTCTCCAGAAAAGTCGTTATACTCGAACATAATACGTGTTCGAAAATTCTACAACTGATCGACGTTAGAGATATAGGTCTATAGTTCTGAACATCTGATCGACGTCCCTTCTTGAAAACGGGGATGACCTCCGCCCTTTTCCAATCCTTTGGAACGCTACGCTCTTCTAGAGACCTACGGTACACCGCTGCAAGAAGGGGGCAAGTTCCTTCACGTACTCTGTGTAAAATAGCGCTGGTATCCCATCAGGTCCAGCGGCCTTCCCTTTTACTAAGTGAATAGGACAACATTTACTATATTCATTTGTTTGACAATATTTGTTGTTGTTCTTGTGGTCTTCAGTCCTGAGACTGGTTTGATGGAGCTCTCCATGCTACTCTATCCTGTGCAAGCTTCTTCATCTCCCAGTCCTACTGCAACCTACATCTTTCTGAATCTGCTTAGTATATTCATCTCTTGGTCTCCCTCTACGATTTTTACCCTCCACGCTGCCCTCCAATACTAAATTGGTGATCCCTTGATGCCTCAGAACATGTCCTACCAACCGATACCAACTTCTACTCAAGTTGTGCCACAAACTCCTCTTCTCCCCAATCCTATTCAATACTTCCTCATTAGTTGTGTAATCTACCCATCTAATCTTCAGCATTCTTCTGTAGCACTACATTTCGAAAGCTTCTATTCTCTTCTTGTCCAAACTATTTATCGTCCATGTTTCACTTCCATACATGGCTACCCTCCATACAAATACTTTCAGAAACGACTTCCTGACACTTAAATCTATACTCGATGTTAACAAATTTCTCTTCTTCAGAAACGCTTTCCTTCCCATTTCCAGTCTACATTTTATATCTTCTCTACTTCGACCATCATCAGTTACTTTGCTCCCCAAATAGCAAAACTCCTTTACTGCTTTAAGTGTCTCATTTCCTAATCTAATTCGCTCAGCATCACCCGACTTAATTCGACTACATTCCATTATCCTCGTTTTGCTTTTGTTGATCTTCATCTTATATCCTCCTTTCAAGACACTATCCATTCCATTCAACTGCTCTTCCAAGTCCTTTGCTGTCTCTCACAGAATTACAATGTCATCGGCGAACCTCAAAGTTTTTATTTATTTTCCATGGATTTTAATACCTACTCTGAATTTTTCTTTTGTTTCCTTCACTGCTTGCTCAATATAGAGATTGAATAGCATCGGGGAGAGGCTACAACCCTGTCTCACTCCCTTCCCAAACACTGCTTCCCTTTCATGTCCCTCGACTCTTATAACTGCCATCTGGTTTCTGCACAAATTGTAAATAGCTTTTCGCTCCCTGTATTTTACCCCTGCCACCTTCAGAATTTGAAAGAGAGTATTCCAGTCAACATTGTCAGAACCTTTCTCTAAGTCTACAAATGCTAGAAACGTAGGTTTGCCTTTCCTTAATCTAGCTCCTAAGATAAGTCGTAGGGTCAGTATTGCCTCGCGTGTTCCGATATTTCTACGGAATCCAAACTGATCTTCCCCGAGGTCGGCTTCTACCTGTTTTTCCATTCGTCTGTAAAGAATTCGCGTTAGTATTTTGCAGCTGTGACTTATTAAACTGATAGTTCGCTAATTTTCACATCTGTCAACACCTGCTTTCTTTGGAATTGGAATATTATATTCTTCTTGAAGTCTGAGGGTATTTCGCGTGTCTCATACATCTTGCTCACCAGATGGTAGAGTTTTGTCAGGACTGGCTCTCCCAAGGTTGTCAGTAGTTCTAATAGAATGTTGTCTACTCCCGGGGCCTTGTTTCGACTCAGGTTTTTCAGTGCTCTGTCAAACTCTTCACGCAGTATCATATCTCCCATTTCATCTTCATCTACATCCTCTTCCATTTCCATAATATTGTCCTCAAGTACATCGCCCTTGTATAGACCTTCTATATACCCCTTCCACCTTTCTGCTTTCCCTACTTTGCTTAGATCTGGGTTTCCATCTGAGCTATTGATATTTGTACAAGTGGTTCTCTTTTCTCCAAAGGTCTCTTTAATTTTCCTGTAGGCAGTGTCTATCTTACCCCTAGTGAGATAAGCATCTTCCATCCTTACATTTATGCTCTAGCCATCCCTGCTTAGCCATTTTGCACTTCCTGCCGATCTCATTTTTGAGACGTTTGTATTCTTTTTTGCCTGCTACATTTACTGCATTTTTATATTTTCTCCTTTCATCAATTAAATTCAATATTTCTTCTGTTACCCAAGGATTTCTACTAACCCTCGTCTTTTTACCAACTTGATCCTCTGCTGCCTTCAGTACTTCATCCCTCAAAGCTACCCATTCTTCTTCTACTCTATTTATTTCCCCATTCGTGGCAATTGTTCCCTTATGCTCTCCCAGAAACTCTGTACAACCTCTGGTTTAGTCAGTTTATCCAGGTCCCATCCTCTTAAATTACCACCTTTTTGCAGTTTCTTCAATTTTAATATACAGTTCATAACTAATAGATTGTGGTCAGAGTCCACATCTGCCCCTAGAAATGTCTTACAATTTAAAACGTGGTTCCTAAATCTCTGTCTTACCATTATATAATCTATCTGAAACCTGTGAGTATCTCCAGGCTTCTTCCATGTATACAATCTTCTTTTATGATTCTTGAACCAAGTGTTAGCTATGATTAAGTTGTGCTCTGTGCAAAATTCTACCAGGCGGCTTTCTCTTTCGTTTCTTACCCCCAATCCATATCCACTTACTACGTTTCCTTCTCTTGCTTTTCCTACTGACGAATTCCAGTCACCCATGACTATTAAATTTTCGTCTCCTTTCACTATCTGAATTGTTTCTTTTATTTCATCATACATGTCTTCAATTTCTTCGTCATCTGCAGAGCTAGTTGGCATTTGACAATATTTGTGGAATTAAGAAGCAGTGAAGGCCCTTAAATGACTAGTTCAGTTGATTAAATAAACCTTACTTCAGCACAATGAAAGCAATATGATTCTATTAATACTTGAGTAAAACAAACGGATCTCTGAAATAATTAGGCTCACGGGCATAGACAAAACCATTAAACCAGGAAACCTGATGATAAGTTGCTTTTTAACATGCCAATTGGAGCCTTTTAATAATAATAATCGCAGTCTCTACATTAAACAAAGCTTTGTGGTTCCAGAGACCCTTTCAAGTCTCAATCACCTATGATATATATATATATATATATATATATATATATATATATATATATATATATATGCAGACTGAAGCGACACATGAAATTTTTTATCAAGGATGAGATTCGAACCCAGGATGCCTGCTCACTAGGTAGATGCACTAATCACTAGGCCCCCCCTACACTGTAACATTGCACAACTGCACGGACTACTCCAGCACGCCTCCCTCCTCAATCCATATTTCATTCACGCTTCATCCCACTTGGTATTCCACCTTAATCTCGAACAACATTGCGAAGCTTCCTCAGCTCTATTGGAGTAGGATTTTAGCGTGGAACTAAACGGTGGAGCCTACCTGAAACCCAGGCATAGGTGCTTTATTCAAATGAAACTATATGGGTCCAGAGAGCTTTTCAAGTCTCTAACATCTACGACGTGTATATGTGGACTGAAGTGACAAATGAAATTTTGTGCCAAGGCTACTGTGCCAGGGTGGCATAGTGATTAGTGCATCTGCCTAGAAAGTGGAAGACCTGGGTTCCAATTCCATAATTGGTAAATATTCTCATTCGTCACTTTAGTCTGCATAAACAGGGTGTTTCCACAAGAGGATGCAAAAATGTAACAGTGCAAGGAGAATGCTCCACTGAACAATTTGAGGTAGGTAACCTGGGGTCGGAGAAGCCTGCTTAAGGAGATGTAGAGGAAAAACTTGTCTACCAGTTCGTCTAGCATTACTATTTTCCAACTTATTTACAACTAACACACGTACAAGTTTACACATACTGTTCTGTTTACTTTCATGTACATTCTTTATTCCCTGTAACGAAACCAGGAGGACTAGCCTGATTACTAGGAAGCTGTGATGCAGGTTTTGTTTACTTTAATTGCCCATAAGGTGTCTCTGTTGTATCGAATATACATTGCCCCATGACAAAACGTGCTATGAATTGACGACAGATGCATTCATTATTCAGTACTATTCAGAGACATACATTAAAAAGGATTGAGCAATGCCAGTACAGCTCCGTAGAACTCACTGACATGAGCCTTGTGTGTGGGGAAGTATGTTGTAGAGCTCTCACTGCTGAAAGAATTCTACCTGAGTTGTTGGAGAAGGTATGCGTAGCTGTTGGTCAGAGGATGTGGGTACAACATGATGGTGCACCGCCTCACTTCAGTGTGGATGTCCACAGCCGTCTCAATGCTGTATTTACTGGTCGCTGGATTGGTAGGGATGGTACTATTCCATGTCTGAAACGTCACATGACCTGAATCCCCATGATTATTTCCTGTATCTAAAGTCTCTCGTGTATGAGACCCCGGTGGATATGGAAATTGAATCATTTGCTAGAACTGTAGCCGACTGTGACATGATTCGAAACACACCAGGGATATTTGTCAGGATGCATCAGAACCATCGATGTCATGCTTGCATTAAAGTTGATGGCCATCAGTTTCAGCGTGTTTTGTAAGATACAGTACAAATGGTACATTTATTGTGTCAGTGATGATATTTGCAGTTAACTGTAACTAATGTAAATAAAAAATACACAGTAATGTGATTTTATTCCCATTATTTCTTTAAGTTGGCTTCCCCAATCACAGGTTCCTAACCTCAAATTGTTCAGTGGAGCATCCTCTATGTTCTGTTAAATTTTTTCACGCTCTTACGGAAAAACCCTGTTTACATCTTTATGTATTTCAGGATAACATACGATGCAGAACTATAACAATGAGATAAACAGAGCTGACACCAGTTTAGACAACTAGTAACATTTGGCTACCCCAAAGCATGAGAGATGCCAAAATACATTTGCTTAAACAACACAAGGGTTAATATGACAGATATTCTCTGAAAACATTTAAAAGATTACAAAAGGATATGAGTAAAAGGTAGTTGTGGTTAAGTGCCACAAAACTATGTTCTGCTTTGGCACTATCTGAATTATCACAATAACGTAAGGAAAAACTGGTATTAAAGGCCCCCAACTGAGGTAATAACCTAAAAACGTTAAACTCAGATCAAAGCTATTAGAACCGAACCAGAGGAAGGTAAGCCGTACATGGAAAACATCGGTGAAATGTCATCACTCGTAATAACATTCAAATGATATTATAAACACACAGGTAAGATATTAACCATGGCAAGCAGAAAACGTAAATTTTCATTGCCATTTTTCGGATGAGTTCCGAAGCATTGACAAAGACAAGTTTAACAGATAGTCCTCACAAAATAATTTTCCTCTCTGATCGTCCTGGAGTAATGGATTCAAAGCCTTCGATGTCGTGTGCCAGTGTGCCATACTTAACCTACTCACGTTGACTTCCTTCTCAACGTGATCCACCAAGTTTATAACAGCCAGGCCCGGACTGCAAGAAACACAAGGATGTAGAAAGGCGCCAGGAGAAACTTACTCACTCGTCTGCAACGTAGAGTCAAATTGTGATGTACCAGACATAGCTCATCACTGGTGATTATGTCACAACTCACTCCAGTACATGCCTCAGACCGCGAGATCGCTCGCGTCAGAGTTGCGCCGGTTGCTCCCTGGAGGTGCAAACATAGGTCCGCAAATGTTTGGTTATGGAGTTACGGTTAATAAAATATTATGCCTGAAATTTAGCAACTTCGTTAATATGAAGTCACTGCAAGCACGATTTCCATTTATTTTGTTGTCATTGATGTGGTGAATCAAATAAAACATGGTTCAAATGGCTCTGAGCACTATGGGACTTAACATCTGAGGTCATCAGTCCCCTAGAACTTAGAACTACTTAAACCTAACCAACCTAAAGTCATCACACACATCCATGCCGGAGGCAGGATTCGAACCTGCGACCGTAGCAGTCGCATGGTTCCGGACTGAAGCGCCTAGAACCGGTCGGCCACCACAGCTGGCAATAAAACATGTCCCAGACGTGTATCTGCAGTAGTTTTCGAGAACATCCAGAGAAGCAAAGATGTAATTTCGTCAAATTTTTCCATTTATTAACTACTTGGCCCAATTTGTTTTTTTTTAATTCCAGACGATTGCACAAAGTTGTCAACAGAAGTTCTAGAGAATTTAATTTTGGAAAAATGATGGTAATAATGTTAGTTGAAACTCTATGAATGTGCCAGATCTGCTTTTATTAATTCCGTAGCACACGTGAATTCATGTTAAACAAAAAAAACAAAGCTCAGTGTTAAGGAAGTTGTACAGCATACATACAATTTCACAATACATCCACAATAAATGTTCAAAAGTGTCTCCACCAAGTTCAGTGCATTTAGCTGCATGTGTATGTACAGATAAGTTGCTCATCTCAGTTTTCTTTGCTTCTCTGGATGTTCTGGAAAACTAGTGCAGATACACATGTGGGACATATTTTATTAGATTCAGCAGATCAATAACAAGGAAACATAAATGCTTTGCTTTAACCTCGTACAGTTTTGCGATGGCTTCATATTAGCGATGTTGCTAAATTTCAGGAAAATTTTTTTACTAGCCGTAATTCCATAACTAAACCTTTGTGGACCTATGTTTATATGAACTTTTTTCTTTAGTTTTACTTGTAGAATAATGTATTAAAATATTTGCGTATCTTCGTGAATCACCCTATTTAAACTGTAAACCCTATATAAACCTTCACATCTGTCTCTTCAAGTCACCTGAAAAAATTTCTGGATCAAATAACTGGCATGGTCCGATATTTGGTAAACTCTTGTTTTATTCGCTAACTGAAAGTGCGCAACTTGAAGTGAGGCAACTCGGCTATTTTCATGAATTGGCTTTTCGAAATGTCTTAGTGTCTGTTCTGTGCATTCTCAACTCAACAAATCGTATTGGTACTAATATTTATTCTAAAGTAATAAATGTAACAATTTTTGTGCATACTGTGAAAGATTACATTTTGCTCAATCAATTTATGTAATCATTTTTATGTGTAACGAAAGAAGTAGCCATGGAAATAATTTCAGGCAAATACACAAGATGTCTTAAGGGAGATGTAACGGAAAATGTAAACATTTATTTAAATAATAATTACAGCCATATTTATTAATGTACAAATCTAAAATATTGCACGTATAAAGCAAAAGAGACTCTTTTAAAAGAAAAATATAATAAAACATGCAGGATTAATATTTTGCCAGAAATTTGAATTTTTATTTTTTTATTGTGTTTTTTTTATAAAAAGCCATAACTGAAGTTCTAATCAAGCAATTAATCTGAAAATTTTATTGCAGTGTCATGAGAAGGTTATAAGGCCACTGAACTAGACTTATTAATTTATGGTACAATTTGTATCATTAACATAGTTTTTAATTTTGCACTTCCAAAATTGACTTTTTTTCTATATACAGTCATCTAAAAAACGGTACATAATTGCAGGATCTCTAATTTTTTAGTCCCAGGGAGACAGCAACACTTTGCGAATAGTTCCTGAAAACTTTATGGCATTAGTGCATATACTCTTTGAGAAAAGGATTCCAATAATGTAAAAAATGTAAAACAGAGAAAATGAGGTTCAAAGATTTTCTTCTCATACTTCTACATGTAATAAGCTTGCCTAAATTTTAAAATCCTCTATACCCATTCTCCTCATCCTCCATGTTTATCTTCTCTCCTCTTTGAATCTTCCTGGCGTGTATTTGCAAATAAGACACTGAACTGTTAGCTTTCTTGACCCTGCTCCCATCGATGGTGTAAAATTCTTTTGTTGTGTACACACCAGGGTCTATACCAACTCTCTATAGCACTTCAGTCCTGCCATTATTTCCGTTATTGTAACATAAAACTGCTTCATAGACACTTATTTTGAGTACTTCAAGTGCACAGAATGTCCTTTTTGAGCATCTAATCCAAATTAAATTATTGAGGCTTTCATTTGGCTTTTGTGTCTTTCTGTGAAGAGACTTCCTCAATAAAACAGGGTTTGTAAGAATCCTGGATGAGGGCTTAATTGCATTCATAACAGGTTCTGGTAATGAGTGTTTATGTGACTATGTCTCATTTCTGTTGCTGAAGTTGCACAAATCGTCTTCCCGACTAAGATTGTGCATTGGAGTCTGGTCAGTGGATAGTTTGTGGAAAAAAATTGCCCACACAGCATGCCTCATTGCCTCCAAATTCTGTGCGTTTTCCTGATAGCTCTCGCATAAAATAACTGAAGAGAATTAATTTCTTTCAGAGTAAGCCTGCCTTTTCCTCCTAGTGTTTTTCATCCTCAAGTACTTCACCTTTCTTCTCTTTCAGCAAGCTTACCACTGAGCGTCTTTTGGATGTGGCCAACACATTCCAACTTTTCTGTAGTTGTATTGTACTGATTTTATCTGTTACAGCTTTGAACGAAGAGGAGTCCCCATCACCAAGATATTTAGTATTCCTATCACAATACTGGTCCTCAGATCTGGAGAACATTCTCATCTCTACTTGAGCCACTGTAATTTTTAGAGCATGCTACTGCATGTTTTTCTTGCCACAGTTTCTCACTGTCTTCATTGTTGGACATTTTGCTTGTTGCACGTTGGTGGCAGTATTTACACATAATTTCTACATCTAAAACCTTAACCGAGTCAATATCAATAACAGATGCAAATCCATACAGAGATGTGTGACTCCTTTTCATCCAGGTTCCATCTACAGACACACACAGTTCAGTGACATTTCTAGGAGATTCACTGTCATGAATATCTACCCAGGATCTATTTCTTTTTGGTTTATTTCCACCAATTCCTCCACTGTTTCCTAAATGTCGGAAAAGATGGGAGAGGCCGCCAGTGCAGAGTAATCAGTTTAAAAATTTAAAGGCATTTCTAAAGCTGTTATCACGATAAAATCCATGCACAACATAGATTAAACTGTGTAGATCGAGAAAATAACATTTTTGAAAAAATCTATTTTGCACCAAAATCCATTACACACTCCTTAACACAAGGAAGTGCGCGGGAAGCCATTTTTGTGCTCGTCTTTAGCAATGTGATAGAGTTCAGAATGTGACATAAGACACAAAGAAATTACAGACATTTAAAATTCAGTCCTGATCGCGCCATGTCTGCTACAAGAACATAGGTGACCAGTTTCGGTCATATGACATGACCATCATCAGACCTGTATGTGAGGTCTGATGATGGTCATGTGATATGACTGAAACTGGTCACCTATGTTCTTGTAGCATATGTGGTGCGATCAAGACTGAATTTAAAAATGAAAAATTTTAAAAATTTTTTGATCGCTGTTCCAAAAATGTTTATTAAAATTGTTCAGTGGGCAAAGTTGAAAATTTGTGCCAAACAGGGATTTAAACCCGTATTTCCTGCTTACTAAGCCATCCGGTCACAGTAATCACTGCAACTGCATGGACTACCCTACCACACCTCCTGGCAGACCAAAATTCTCAACCTATCCCACACTACAAAGGTAGCACCACTTGCCCATTATCCTCATTACTAGCGGCATTTCGCCGATTCCCATAATGGCCTGGTGTGCATATGCACTGAAGATAGTACTGGCCGTCCCGCCTGATGGGAAAGATGTTTTGGCGAATTGTGATGTACACAGTAGTTTTAATTTTGACATGTCAACGCATCGCTCATTTCATTTTTTACGTCCCTGGAAATTCAAAAGAAAGATTTTGTCTGTAGCTGGCAAAAGAGGTTTGTGATAACCTCTTTGAAGATCTGAAGAAGTAACAATAGCAGCCCATGCTCTAATCCCAGTCTGGCTCAAATTTTCAGCTTTCCCCATTGAAAGAAGCCGATATATGTAATTCCTTTGTGTCTGTATTCATAATGTCTGCTGGGTCAAAATGGTGTCCATTCTTCCGGATTGTGTCCGAAAGGGCAGAAACCACGTATGTTTATGACGTAAGATGGGAACCGCTGGAGGAGGAAGAGAGATCCAGTCAGTGTGTGAGTAGAAGGTGGTCATGTGGAAGGGATATATGAGCTTCAAGAAGATTCAAAACTTCCAAGTAGGTGCAATTAGGTCTGCAGAAGTATTATGGATCTCGCAGCCAACCAAATAGAAATGTCCGTCTAACTTGGGTGTTTAAACCCTGTGATAACTTCATTTGGAGGTTTTGAAATCTGAGATAGATGTTAGAAACATCTAAACTTATATCTGAGGCAATAATGCAGAATGATGAAAGACGCCTTCGTGGAGGGGGGGGGGGGGGGGAAATTGCCATTGTGTTTGCACAAGTGGCTGCGTAGATTATGCAGCAGTTGTTTCAACATGCACGCCGTGTCATTGCTAAAGTTCAAAGGGCCTTCAGCTTTTAGATTCAGTTCACGAGTTTTGTTTTGTTTACAGTATATTATGAAAAAGCGAATAATATGGCTAGAAATGGAACTGCAAATTGAAGACTTCTTCCTCTTAACAAAGACAGTATGCATAGCTATACACTATCGCTTACGTCGTTTTTCTTCAGTGTTAGTGTCTTTACCGTTGGTGGCCTGCCCGAAAAGCAGAGTGCGTTATACCACCCGCTGCCAGGAGACGGAGAGACAAGCCGGCCCCGCGTTGTCGACGGAACCTGGTGTGTCCGTCAGTCTGGTTATGGTTTTAAGCAATTTCCGAAATCAACCGAGGCAAATACCAGACTGGTACCGACATCCTACCTTAGATACACAATCTGTCAACATGTAGAATGCAGTCCCACACTTGAACATGAGATTTACTCCAGATAGAGACAGATGGGAGACACAAATTCCATTCCCAGGGGAGAAGTGACGTAAGTAAGGGCGCCCGGCCAGTAGTAAGTGGGCCACTTGAGCACAGTTGCAGATATTTTTTTAACGCATCCATCATTGTCTTATAAACTGCTAGACTGCACACACTAGCTACTAAAATTTTTATAAACGTATTCAAACCATACAAACTTTAAAAATTGTCAACAAAAATTCTATGCTGTGAATCATATGTCAAATTCTTTTTACCATACATTACCACATACGTAAGTGTAGCTTTCAGAATATTTTCATTAAAATTTGCACACAACTTCATTGTAATTTTCTGTGTAGCTAATACATTCATTCTTTTAGACATATTTATAGCATAGATAGGATAATTTTCAATAAAGCTGAATGGACTCACATTAACATCACCATTCAATTGTGTAGTTCTCTTAAAATCTAAGAAAGTATCATAAGCTTTTAAATAATTATTTGGAGGATCTAGATTCCACATTTCTTGAGGAAATATCTCGTTTCTGCCATTTTTAATATAGATATTCTGTAATTTAACATGATCGAATAAGGAAGAGTCAATGAGCTGATTATTTTTCCTTTTTGTCTGGAAAACAACAAAGATGAAACAAGGCATATCAAATTCTGCAGAGTTATAGAAATTTGTAATATCTAACTCAAAATTTCTTTTTTCATCTAATCAAGCAATCTCTACAGTCTGTAGTAAAAAGTAAGATATGGGAATTTTTGGATTTTTAAGTCTATCTTGTTCTAATTCAAGCGAATATTCTGGTTCAAATTTAACAACAGGAACACGAATTTCCATTGATTATACAATTTTATCTTCTTTTGGCAGTGTAGCCACATATTCAACACCAGCATCATTTGTATCAGGCCAACAAAGAATACAATCTCCAGCACTTGATGACAATGTAAAAATAACTGTTAAATCTCCTTCCCACAGTTTTTTTATAATCTATAAAAATCCACCAAATAATTTTAATGGATAAAGTACTTCATTTTTCTTACTTTTTATCTTTCCATTACTAGGAATATGACCGTCCATGGTTAACTCATTGGCTATAGCTGAAGTCAATCGAATAAGAGCCGATGAAGAAATAAATGGAAATTCCATTCTAAACAAAATATTGTTACCTTTCTTTATGGTGATAACATCAAACAGTTTTGCTACATAATTATCGATAAATTTTTTATTGGATTTCCATCATAAGTTGGATAATCTGTACCATCATTTCCAATAATACTGAAATTCATGTACAATTGAGCATGATTTGGATGAACCCAACCATCTCCAATATTTATATTAATCTCCGTGTTCTTGTTGGGGAGATTCAAATTATTTTTAGTCTTTTCATTCACAGGGAATGAATAAAACTGATAACTTTCGAATTTGTTCATGATTTATTTAAGAATAAAAAAATTAAGAGATTTCTAAAATAACTGTTACACAATCACCATTAAAGTCAATTAAATTATCGTTTTCATCAGTTACAGTAATTTCCAAGTTCTGAATTGGATCAAAAATAGGAATATTTACAGAATAATTCGGTTCATGAATTATTGGTCCACCAAATTCTGCATTAGGCTTGAATGAAGCAATAATATTAGTTTCTCTGTGAAAATGATCATTATGTTTTACATACATTCCATCAGCAAGATTGAAATTTATATTTATTAATTCAAATGGAATAATTTTAGGAACATCTTTAGCAATAGCCTTTTCTTTAGCTTGAACAACTTGATTACTAAATCCAAGCACACTACCAATTCTATCTTTTATATCCATATACAATTTTATATCACTTTCAATGACAATTCTGTTTAAAATTTCATCTGCTTTAATGTGGATATTTGGCTTCTTCGAATGAATAAATTTTTCCAAGTTTTTTATTATGTCTCAATGTAATATTTGGAGTTAGGAAAGTTGAATAAAAACCAACTAATGAAACACTACTAAAACTGTCCCTTATTGGAAGAGTAAATCTTTTTTTGAGAACATATGACTTAACACTTAATTGAAATAAACTACTCATTTACTATTAAAATTTTTTATTAATAAGTAAGCAAAACAGATTGGGAACCAAAAATAAGACTTCCAGAAAAGAAGTTGAAAAATTAACATGGTAAACTTTTAACAAATTCTATTAGATGTGCGATAATTGGACCAAGTGGTTGTGGAAAAACTACATTAATGATTGATAATTATATTTTAGCTCCAGGATGGTTAAACTGGAATAAAATTAATCATTTATATGTTTATTCAAAAAGCTTAGATCAACCAAAATACTTGGAATTTATGAAAGGATATGAAAAAATTGAAGAAAAAATAGCTACATTCATCGGAAATAATGAAGAAATTGCCCCATTAGATCAATGCCTAGACAATTCAGTTGTTGTTTTTAATGATTTTATTCTTGAGAATCAGGATGTTGTTAGAGAATATTTCACTAGAGGAAGACATAAAGGTATAGATTGTTTTTACTTAGCTCAAACTTACTCGAAAATACCTAAACAGTTAGTTAGAGACAATCTAATTTTTTAAATATCTTTAGACAAGATGATACAAATTTAAATCATGTTTATCATGAATTTGTTGGTGGAGATTTAAAGTTTAATAATTTTAAAGAAATGTGTAGTAAATGTTGGAATGATGAGTTCGTATTTTTCACAATAGACAAGACTAGAAAATCAAATGAAGGTAAATTAAGAAATAAAATACATTTCTATTTTAATTAATGTTTTTTATTCTTAAATAAATGTTTTCAAAATACGAGCCAGAAATCGTTAAAAAAGCTAGCAGAACAGGGGAGTAAAAGAACAGTTGAAAGAAGAGTTTAGAAAATGGAAAAAACAACCAAGAACAAAGTACAAAAAATTTAAAAAAGAAGATCAACCAGTTATCGATGCCATTGAACAAGTCAAACAAGGAATTAAAGGCTTAGGTGACAATGTTTTGAAAGCACTTGAAGGAAATAGAGAACTGAAAACCAAATGGTTCCTCACTATTTTGATGAATTTAACGATGTTCCAGCAATTAAACATTATGAAAGTGATAAAAGAGATTATACATCAAACGAATCAGAAATAACAAAGTTGTTAGATAATTATGATGAAGAAAGAAAACGGAAAGATGTTTAAAAAATAAATATAAGTGAAAGAATGTTAGAATACATCAATCATAGTGAAGATAAAGTTTCTCGATTAAAGCCTGTTGGTACATTTAAATTTGTTGGTAGATTGCCTGTAAAATTTGAAGGCGATAAATTAACAATTGGTAATAGAACATATGAAGGAACTGATGGATTAATGAATCTTTTAACTAAAAAACAAATGACTATAGATGATATGAACACACTAGTCACAAGTTCAGATCTCTCAAATAATGCAGATATATTGATTGAATCAGGAGCATTATATTCTGACAATAATCCAAATAAAATAAAAGCAAGTAAAGGTAACAAACATAAAAATTTGATAAAAGAGATTGTTGAACTTTATTTTTCCAGACAAATGACATCATCAGATTTTGATGAAAAAACTGGCGAAGGCTTAGTTAAAAAATATACACAAAAACCAGTTGAATATGTTTGGATGAATGATGTTAGCCAATTAATTGATAGATTAGCTGTAATTCATGGTAAAGAACTGGAAATAAGAATTATCACAATGAAAAAGTTGGAATAATGCAAATGATGACTAATAAATTTAGTGATTTCGTTGTCAACAATCCAAAAGGAATTCCATACTTAATTAGAATTTTGAATAATCTTCCTCACACATTTTGGAAGAGCGAAGAACATGGTAAAGGATTAATCAATTGGGTTTTAAATAATGTTCCAATGCCTGAGATGCATGTACCAGGATATACTTACTGCAGAGATCATAAAGATGTACAATCTAGAAATGATGCAGATAAACAACTCCAGTTAACTGCAAAAGAAAGAATGCATGCAAGTGATGCTTCTTTAGGAGAAAAAGTCGCAGCAACAGCAGTTAGAGGAATAATGTATGGAAAACTAAAATTAGGAATGGGCTTAGGCGTGGATGACAATGGATGGGGAGCTTAATCTTTATTAAATTTTTAATCTATATAAATGAACAATTTTACAATTGATTAGACTCTGCTACCTGTGGCAAAACAAAACCAAAGTCACTTAAATTAAAGTTAAATAATGAACGATTAAATGCAATTGAGTCATTTTTAACAGAGGTTCAAAAAAGGAAAAAAGAAAAAAAATTGGTGGAAATTTACTTATAACATTAGGTATTCCTGTCTTTAAAAAAATTATTGAATATTTAACAAAAACGAAAGATGGTTAAGGATTAACACAACATGAAGGCGGATTTTTACCATTAGTATTAGCAGCATGACCATATTTAGCTACAATTGGTTCCTTAGCTGGTGGATCTGCAGCAATTGCAAATGCAGCTATAAACAAAAAGAAAGCTGGTAAATAATTAGAAGAACAATAAAGACATGACTTAGAAATGGAAAAGAAAGCTGGAACTTGAATAAAAAAATTTCCAAAAAATAATTAATAAATATCCTAATGGATTAAGTAATTTTGATATAGAAGAACTTACTAAGCAATTAAAAATTAAACACTTTCGTGGAGTATATATGATTGATGAATTACCAAATAAGCCATTAAAAATTGAATGTGGAATAGTAAATTTAGATACATCTGATAATCCTGGTACACACTGGATTTGTTATTATAAAAATAAAGATAAAAAATTTGTTATTGATTCATTTGGTGGCATTATACCAAAACAATTAGTTAATTATTTAGGAAAAGATGAATTATATTACAATACAGAAAGAATACAAAATTTTGATGAAGTAATATGTGGCCATTTGTGTCTTTTTGTTTTAAAATTGCTTTGTGAAAATTATAATTTAAATAATATTTTAGATGTAATAAATGGACATTTTTGGAAATAAGATACATCACAGTGAACATGTAGTTAATACATCTTCATTCAATCTAGAAAAAATTGAAAATATGATTAAAGAATTTGATCCAAAGATAACTAATGCAATTAAATAATTTCAAAAAGAATTTAATGCTATTTTTAAAGTAACTAAAGGCTATATTGGCTTTAAAGGTAGAAGACTTGCTAATGTATATGATCCAATTGATGCAAAGGATGTTCTTAACAAACATTATTTTGTTAATGAACTATTAAATTTTGTTACAAAACCAGAATATACAAGCATTTTAACACAATTTAATAACTATGTTAATAAACAAGAATATAACAAGATTCTTTTAGAGTTAAAGGAACGAAATGGTATTATAGATGGTATTGTGCAAAATAATAATAAAGAAATAAACGATTTTAAAATACATCTTCTTGATACATTAACTATAATTAATTCACTACAAAGTAAATTTAAAACATTAGAATCACAAATTAATAAAGACTTACATAAGAAAGAAGGTGAAGATATAGAAGAAATAGAAGATATAAAATCGTTAGATAAAACATAATTTAAACTTTATTAAATTTTTTATCTATGTAAATGGACAACCATAATCCCATTTATTGCTTGAAGTGTAAAAAATTTACTGATACACATAATCCATACAGATTAACAACAAAAAATGGAAGACAACGAATTGAATGTCTTTGCACAGTTTGTAAAAAGAAGAAAAGTAAATTCGTCAAAAAAAATTGTAGGCAAAGGTCTATATAATATTCATGAAGAAATTATTAATGAATTACATAAACCAATGAGAAAAATTTTATATGAAGAAATGTAATTTCTCTCAGTATAGATGATTTATGGCAATCCAACTTAGTAGAAACGGATTTGGGCAAGTTGAAAGGAATTTCTAAAATGAACAAAGGATATAAATATTTATTGACTGTTATCGATGTATTTTCAAAATTTGTCTGGGCTGTTCCAGTTAAAGACGAAACAGGTATGAATGTGGCTGATGCATTCGAAGGAATATTCAGCTCCAGGAGACCAAACATTCTGCAGTCAGAATTTTATAACAAAGAATTTGAAGAACTGATGAAGAAAAATAACATTAATCATTGTTCAAATTATTCAGAATTAAAATCATCTGTTGTTGAACGATTGAACAGAACACTTAAAGAAAAGATGTGGAAGAAATTTGCTTTACAAGGAAATTACAAATGGGTTGACATAATCTCGAAACTAGTTGACGAATACAATAAAACAGTTCGTCAAACTATAAAAATGAAGCCAATAGAAGTTAATGAGAAAATTTTAAAGTCGTCCAATTTGGAAAGGTTAATGTCTAACGAAAAAGTGAAATTTAAAAAAGGTGAGAAAGTTAGAATTAGTAAACTTAAAGGTCATTTTGAAAAAGGATATACATCTAATTGGTCAACAGAAATATTTGAAATTGAAGATGTTATTCATTCTAATCCAATCACAAATAAACTGAAAGATATCGAAGGTAATTTTTATGAACAAGAGCTACAGAAAACAAATATTCGGATGTATACTTAGTTGAAAAAGTTTTCAGAAAGAAAGGAGATAAAGTTTATGTTAAATGGTTAGGGTTTGATAATTCAAATAACAGTTGGGTAAATAAAGATAGTCATTTTATAAATTAAAGCGTCTAATAAAAATTAGTTCTATATAAATGTATCATATGGTATGAATGCGAAAATTAACCATTTCATATTTTATAAACGTGTGTTATCCTGATTATGAAGATACAGTCTCTAATTTCATAAATCAATTAACTGATGAGGCTGTAAATTATTTATATAATTTGAAAGGTGATGAAATTTGTATTGTTTATGAATACTTTAAAAAACAGTACTGACTTTGTAGATCGATTAATAAGAGACTGTAATTTTAACTTCTTTATGTGTAATCGGTTCTTTACTGCTTTTCCATTGCTTTAGTTCTTTAAAGCAATTCCAAATCTTTGCAATGTTAATGTGATGTTCAGCTTTTACTTGGTCCCACAACACTGATATAGTTCAACTTAAATTATTTTCTTTTACGCAATCATCAAGTGCTTGATTTATTTTTTTCTGTCAATTCTTCTTCATCAAATAATTCTACTTCTTCAGGTGTTATTGGATCTAAAGAATACACTTGCTCTAAGTAATTTTTAGTTAAATCGTTAATGTAGTTGAAAGGCTCATTTATGTTTTTAATCGTCAATTTAACAATCTCAAGCAGTGGTGTGTAACGTAAAACGAAGATTTCCTTATTCTTATTATCTCTGAAGTCATCCAATAACTCGTGAATAATCTTATCTGTTTTATTAACATCATACACTTTATCGTAGAAGCAGATATAAAATTTATTTTGCTCATTGTGTGAAGAATTGAAATACGAGTTTCGAATAGACAAATTCTCTGTTTTTCCCACTTTAAAGTTGTTGTTTAAAGAATATCTTTTTGAAGTAGCTATATAGATGTAACCATTTTTCGTTTTCTGTTTGACTTTGTCGATAAAGATCTTCATGTTCATGTTGAATTCTTCGAGTCTTTTGTTTTCCTCCTTTAATTCTTCCTTCTTTTTTGACTCGATTGCAAGTTTGTTTTCAAAGTCGATGGCGAGTTGCTCCTTTTCTTTAATTGTTTGTTGCAGTTTATATTTTCGGATCGATGGTAAAGCTTTATGAGTAACCCATCTTTTAAATTGTTTAGCTTCTTCTTTTTTAGAAGATAAAATTAGTGAATATAATCCTGATTCATTAATGAATATAGTTCTTTTTTCATTGTAAGTTAACCCCGTCTGGCGGACGGCTCTCAAATTTCTAAGAAATTAGTATCATCTGTATCTACATTCTTTGTAATTGCTTGATCTGTGTCTTTATATTGTAATATCTGTGCAATATCTTTAGCTTTAAACCATGGATTATTTTCTTCATCAATAATCATGACAACTTGCTTATTGTTGTAAGTAAGCTTGTTGTTGAACATATCCACAATCGACTGCATTTATATAGAATGAAAAAACATTAATAATATCATCAACCAATTTTTCTAGTGTATAATTATCCAAAGTATTGAAATAATTTCGATAGCAAACAATTCTCAAATTTTCTTTCATTCGTTGATATACATTTATTGAGTTAGGATTATAGTTCAATCTTAACATTTCTTCACAATTTCGATGCCTGTCTTCGATTTTATATAGTTGCTTCTGTAAATTTTTTCGTTGTGTTCTAATGACATAGTAGTTATATTCACATTCATCATCAAATAATTTCCAAATTACAAAAGCTGGTCTTACATTTTTATTGTTTGTTTGTGTAACAGAATGATGTAACAGAGTACCTATTTCTCTATTTTTTGTGTTTATTACATCAAAAGCCATATTAACTGTTTCTCTCAAATTTTCGATTTGTTTTTAGCCAATTTACGTATTTCATGTAAAGAATCTATTTGATATTTATAGGCATCAATCATCTCTTTTTTAATCTTATATTCACCATTTTCGCGAATTGTCGGTAAAACCTCATGTGTAACCCATTTTCTGAATGCTTTCCCTTCTTCTTTTTTTGCTTTTAATATTAAGCAATATAATCCTGGTTCATTAATAAATATAGTTTTTATATCTACATTTTGGATGTCATGTTTTATGTAAATCTTTGTTTACCTTCATCATCCACATGCTTTTAATAGCATCCCTAGATTATTTATAGTCTAATATTTCAGAAACATCTTTAGCTTTAAACCATGGTTCATTATTCTCATCAATAATTACTAAAATATTTTGGTTGTTATAAAAGAGCTTATTATTTTTTAGATCAATAAGTGCCTCCATTTATATAGAATTAAAATACATTAGTAAATTAAAATTTTTCGTTGCCTCTTAAGTTGAACGATCCATTCAGCATTAGAAATTTTCATTTAATATAAAATAAAAATACATTAGTAAATTAAAATTTTTCAAGCATCTGCAACTTCCTTAAGAGTGTGTCATTAAAGATGACAATTTCCTTTTCATGAAATGTGTATTGTACTAAAAACTCATAAATGAAATAAAAACAATCAGTAGAAATACTAGTGAGAGAAGGAAAATTATAAGTGTAAATATTTTATCTTTACAGTTATCAATCCTGCAGCAACATGAAAGAGGATTCATTTATTAAGGAATAATTTTAATTATTAATGAAAATTTATCTCAATAAATGGAAGCACACAAGAAGTGTAAAAAATGTGAAGTAGTGAAATCAGTTGATAACTTTTATTAACACAAATACTCAAAGGATAAGCTTTCATATATGTGTAAAGAATGTCATATAATGATTACAAAAATACATATAACAAAAAAGAATGTTTTGAACAGGTTATATCTAATTATAAGAGTTCTTTGGGAATGTTTAAGGATTTGACAGATTTTTTTCATTTTTACAAACAACAACAACAGGAGTTCCAACGTTTTAAAAAATGTATTGGTTGTCAAGAAATTAAAGATCTTGGTGGTTTTTACGTAAGTCATACATCTAAGGACAAGCTCACAAGTAGATGTAAGACTTGTCAACTAGAATATAGACAAAAAAGAAAAATAGTGTGTGAGTGTGGAAAGGAAATAGTTAAAAGTAATCTCAAAATATATTTAAAACAAATAGACACATCAAAAATGAACTGCATACTCAGAGTATTAAAAATTTAGAACAATCTCTGCAATTTTTCAAATCTATTGAAAATTTATCTTTAATAAATTAGAACTATCTTTGCTGCTGCTCTCTAATTTTGCAAATCTACTAAAAATTATCTTAAATAAATTAGAAGTCATCTTTGCTGTTGATCTTCAAATTATTCAAATCTATTAAAAATTTATCTTTAATAAATGGAAGCATTTCTGACAAAGTTTCCAGTCACTCAACTTCGTGATTATTGCAGAAGGAATAATTTACAAGAATACTTAGAAAGAATGGCCTTATTAACTTAATCATTTCAAATAATTTGCCTCTTCCCACAAGAACTCTAGAAAATTTGGAAGTAAGTGAACTCAAAGATAAAGCTAAAGATCTTGGTATTAAAGGATACAATACATTAAAGAAATCAGAGTTAATTAATGCCATTGTATTACAAGAGTTTAATTTTCATCCAGATGTGTTTCAGAAAACTAGATTGAGATCAAAACGTGTACCAAATATAAATTCCTCTTACAGATTTGATGATGATATTATTCAAAAGCCTCGTCCACTAAGAGAGGAAAAAATAGTAAAGCTAGATCAAATGTATCCATTTAGTAGTAAATTATTTGATAAAGGAAAGGAAGCTGGGCCATCTGAAAATAATTTATTTGAGATAAAGGAAATTAAATCGATATTTAATGAAAAATTTAAAGCATGGTCTGTTGACTATAAAATTGTCTTTAACGATGCTAACATTGCCAAACTTGATACTATTAGTGAGAAAACAGATTATATAACAAAAGCACTCAATTCCATGGAAGATGTAGCTAAAATGAGGACTAATTTCAGGAAAGGAGATAAGCTGAATATAACAACCAACAACCCAAAAATGTTTTATCCAATTTCTACAGGTTATAATGCATCGAATAATTCACAAGAGTCTGTTCAAATTTTGTACAACAAAATGAGGGATATCTTAACATCAGATGAAACTGTTGATATAGTAGAAACATCATTTAATATTCAGATGTTAGCAATTCCTAGAGGTAGTGGATATAGAAAAAATAATAAATCCAACTGAAGACAAAAAGACTAAGAGATGCATCACAAGAATTAAAAATGATGATAATCTGTGTTGTCCTAGAGCTGTAATTGTGGCTTTGACATACCAAACAAATAATATATTATGAAGAGAACTAAGTACAAATGAGATTAAGAAAATCAGAGAAGGAGATAAATACAAATTACAGAAAGAGTGAACTAATATATTATGTAATCAGTTGGGTGAATACAATGAAGAACGATTTACTTTAGAAGACATTAAAAATATTGAAGAATTGTTGGATATACAAATAAATATAGTATGCACTGAAAATTTTAAGGCAATTATCTATAGTGGTCCTGAGAAAGAAATCAAGATTCATCTGTACAAAGATCACAATCAGTTTGATGTAATTAACAGTATGTTTGCTTTCATAGGATCATCATATTTCTGTGATAAATGCAAGAAACCGTATCACAACAAGGAGAAACATAGATGTAAAATAGATCGAAAAGTGTGTTTATTATGCAAAAGACCAGAACATGAAATTGAAGAAAATAATATTTATTGTGAGAAATGTAATAGATACTGTTATAATGGAGAATGCTTGAACAATCACCAACAAGTCTGTGATACAGCTTACAAGTGTGAAGGATGTAAAAAGATTTGTTTAAGATCTGTTGTTGTTGTTGTGATCTTCAGTCCTGAGACTGGTTTTATGCAGCTCTCCATGCTACTCTATCCTGTGCAAGCTTCTTCATCTCCCAGTACCTACTGCAACCTACATCCTTCTGAATCTGCTTAGTGTATTGATCTCTTGGTCTCCCTCTACGATTTTTACCCTCCACGCTGCCCTCCAATGCTAAATTTGTGATCCCTCAATGCCTCAGAACATGTCCTACCAACCGATCCCTTCTTCTAGTCAAGTTGTGCCACAAACTTCTCTTCTCCCCAACCCTATTCAATACCTCCTCATTAGTTACGTGATCTACCCACCTTATCTTCAGCATTCTTCTGTAGCACCACATTTCGAAAGCTTCTATTCTCTTCTTGTCCAAACTAGTTATCGTCCATATCTCACTTCCATACATGGCTACACTCCATACAAATACTTTCAGAAACGACTTCCTGACACCTAAATCTATATTCGATGTTAACAAATTTCTCTTCTTGAGAAACGCTTTCCTTGCCATTGCCAGTCTACATTTTATATCCTCTCTACTTCAACCATCATCGGTTATTTTACTCCCTAAATAGCAAAACTCCTTTACTACTTTAAGTGTCTCATTTCCTAATCTAATTCCCTCAGCATCACCCGACTTAATTTGACTACATTCCATTATCCTCGTTTTGCTTTTGTTGATGTTCATCTTATATCCTCCTTTCAAGACACTCCATTCCGTTCAACTGCTCTTCCAAGTCTTTTGCCGTCTCTGACAGAATTACAATGTCATCAGCGAACCTCAAAGTTTTTATTTCTTCTCCATGGATTTTAATACCTACTCCGAATTTTTCTTTTGTTTCCTTTACTGCTTGCTCAATATACAGATTGTATAGCATCGGGGAGAGGCTATAACCCTGTCTCACTCCCTTCCCAACCTCTGCTTGCCTTTCATGTTCCTCGACTCTTATAACTGCCATCTGGTTTCTGTACTAATTGCAAATGGCCTTTCGCTCCCTGTATTTTACCCCTGCCATCTTCAGAATTTGAAAGAGAGTATTCCAGTCAACATTGTCAAAAGCTTTCTCTAAGTCTACAAATGCTAGAAACGTATGTTTGCCTTTCCTTAATCTTTCTTCTAAGATAAGTCGTAGAGTCAGTATTGCCTCACGTGTTCCAATATTTCTACGGAATCCAAACTGATCTTCCCCGAGGTCGGCTTCTACCACTTTTTCCATTCGTCTATAAAGAATTCGCGTTAGTATTTTTCAGCTGTGACTTATTAAACTGATAGTTCGCTAATTTTCACATCTGTCAACACCTGCTTTCTTTGGAATTGGAATTATTATATTCTTCTTGAAGTCTGAGAGTATTTCTACGGAATCCAAACTGATCTTCCCCGAGGTCGGCTTCTACCAGTTTTTCCATTTGTCTGTAAAGAATTCGCGTTAGTATTTTGCAGCTGTGACTTATTAAACTGATAGTTCGGTAACTTTCACATCTGTCAACACCTGCTTTCTTTGGGATTGGAATTTAAGATCTAAAGAACATAAATGTGGCTTTGAACTTTGTAGAAATTCTCAACAAGTAGTGGAAACTGGAAATCATAAATGTTATATGCAACCTGTATTGCAAAAAGGTGGTATCTGTGAAAGAAAATTTGGTGATGAATTTATAGTGCAAGGTTGCCCAAATTGTAATAAAGAAGGTTGCTATGTTAATGGAGAATTCCGAGATTTTTATATTTACCAGTGCTTCGTGTGTAATAAAATAGTTGGTGGTAGAGAGTTTAAATGTTGTGAAAAAGGCTTTCCCAAGAAAGTGAATTGTACTTATAGTGAGAGATACATGTCGTTTGATTATGAAGCAACGCAAGAAACTGGAACACACATTCCAAACCTTGTAATTGTTCACAATTTTAAAGGTGATACTGTTTATAAATTTAAGACAAGTGATGAATTCTGTAAGTGGATGATATCTCAAAAGAACAGTTATCACACATTCATAGCACACTACGCAAAAGGTTATGATTCATAATTCATTTTGAAGTACTGTGTTGAAAATACAGTAAGGTCGTATACCATCTATACAGTAACTAAACTAATGTTATTGGAGATCAAACAGTTAGGCATAAAAATTATAGACAGCAGTAATTTTGTACAAGGTCCATTTAGAAGTTTTCCAAAAACTTTTGATTTGAAAGAATTGAAGAAACGCTACTTCCCACATTTATTCAATACGCCAGCAAATGAAAACTATATAGGACCGAGTCCTGATACTGAATATTATTGTGTTGACAGTATGAAGCCAAAAGATCGAGAAGCATTTCTCAAATGACACAGTTTCAGAGTTAAAGAAAATTATGTGTTTAATATGAAGAAAAAAATTAACGAGAACTGTAATTCTGATGGAGATATATTAAGATGAGGTTGTTTAGAATTAAGAAAACAGTTTCTGGAAATTGCTAACATTGATCCATTCTGTTATTTAACAACTGCTGGCATTTGTATGGCAATTTACAGATCGAAATATTTACAGAAAAATACAGTCGCTGTATTGGATAAAGAACAGAAGGAGAATTACAGTAAACAATCGATAGCTTGGTTGAATAGTTTAAATAACAGCAACATCTCACATGCTCTTAATGATGGAGAAGTCAGAATTGCAGGAGCAAAAGTAGATGGATTTGATAAAGCAACTAATACTGTTTATTAATATCATGGTTGCTTCTGGCATGGTTGTAAAAATGTTTTAAAAGTGAAACAATTAACAGTAAAAATAAGGATACGATGGATGATCTTAATCAAAAGACATTGAGAAGAAGTGCAGAAATACGAAATACCGGATACAATTTAGTGGAAATGTGTGAATGTGATTGGGTGAACTCAAGAGAATATAAAAAGCTTAAACAGTTACCAGAAATTATTGAACCATTGAATCCAAGAGATACATTTTATGGTGGACAAACAAATGCAATAAAATTAAGAGCTAAAGCAGATGGTATTAGCTCAAAAATAAAATATATTTATGTATGTAGTCTTTATCCAACAGTGCAATATTATGATTATTATCCTGAACAACATCCAAGGAAAATACATAGACCAAGATATTATTCTAAAAATTGGTATGGGTTAACAAAATGTAAATTATTGGCTCCTACAAGATTGTATCATCCAGTTTTACCTGTACACATGCAAATTTATAGAAATGGAAGCTATTGTTTCCTCTGTGTGTCAAATGTGCAGAAGAACAGCTATGTAAATGCAATCACAGTGATGAAGAAAGAAGTTTCATTGGAACGTGGGTAACAGATGAAGTTAAAAAGGTTTAGAAGAAGGATATAAAGTTTTAGAAGTTTATGAAGTATGGGACTTTAAAAATAAAAGCAATATGCTGTTTAAAAATTATGTGAAAGACTTTATGAAAATAAAATTAGAAACTAGTTCACATAATTTTGAAAGTAATGAAGAATAGATCAAAACAGTTAAAGAGAAGTTGGATATTGACTTGGATCGTGATAGAATAAAAGAAAATCCTGGAAAGTGAGCTATTGCTAAGATCTGTCTGAATTCATTATGGGGCAAATTTGGACAAAGACAAAACATGAGTCAAACAGAATATGTAACCAACGCTTTTATGAGATACTGTTGGATGATCGATTAGCTAACATAGATGTAAATTTTATTACCAGATGAAATGGTTCAGGTGAGGTATAATTTCAAAGATTATTATGTGGAAAACAATGCTGCTACGAATATCTTTATAGCTGCATTCACTGCATCAAATGCAAGACTTAGATTGTATGATATGTTAGATTAATTAGGAAAAAATGTCATATATTTCGATACTGATTCTGTAGTATATGTGGATGATGGTACAAATACTGTGGAAACAGGTTGTATGTTAGGTGAATGGACAGATGAATTGGAAAATAATTGGATTACAGATTGGGCTTCAACAGGTCCAAAAAGTTATTATTATGAGAAAAATGATAAAAAGACAGAAATGAAGGTCAAAGGATTCACATTAAATTACAAAAATATTCAAAAGTTTAATGGCGCATCTATGATCAGATTAATTGAGAATGAAGCGAAAGAAAAGATACATTTAGAATACAATCAGATAACCAGAGATGTTGATACTAAAATTCTAGTAAAGAAACAGGTTAAGAAAGAATTTTCATTTCAGTATGATAAAAGAATTGTTCTAGATAACTATGATACAGTGCCTTATGGATACTAAAAATTATCTATATCTTCTAATGTAAATGAAAAATTCATACCACATGCCTTATACAAATAGAATAAATTAGTTAGTTCCATTTTGTTGTATTCTAAGATGTCTAACTTTTTAGTTATAGAATGATAAACTTTTAAAAATAACGAATAAGCTTTAATGTAATTTTGTAGGTAAATTATTAATCAGTAAATTAGAATCTACTATTTGTTTTACTGTCATACAAAAGAGAGAATTGGAATTTTCTATTTTCTCTCATATTTCTATATCTGTTTCCTCATAGTTATCAAAGTACTTTTTGTATTCTTCTTTCTAAATTCTCTATAACGCACTAACATGTTTAGTATGCTTCTGACTTCTCAAGTGTTCTATAATTAATGATTGTTTAACATATTCTGTGCAAGTATTTCACTCAACTTGTTTCTCTCTTGGATTATTACTTCTGTCGACAAAGATGTCAAACTTAAATTCATCCCATACATTAGTCATATTTATGTAGAATAAAAATTTAAACGATTATAAAATTTTGTTCTATATAAATGGACAATCTACTAAAGAAGCTCAATAATACTAGCAATTCTAATCTGTTTGAAAATATTAGTGAGCTTGATGTAAATGTGTCTTATTACATTACTGATTGTGAATTTTTAAAAATTAGATATAGTGATAAAATTTGTCTAGAGCTCTATAGTAAAATTAAAATTATTTTGCCAGAAAGGTTCAATAAAATAATAGATAACTGGGACTTACAATTTTTTAAAGATGGTGAAATTAAACTAAAATAGAAAGGAATGGAGAGAACTATAAATAATGATAACGAATTTCATGATCTAGAGTTTGTTGTGTAGAATATTAGCTCATTGACTCTTCCTTATTCGATCATGTTAAATTACAGAATATCTATATTAAAAATGGCAAACGTGAGATTTTTCCTCAAGAAATGTGGAATCTAGATCCACCAAATAATTATTTAAAAACTTATGATGCTTTCTTAGATTTTAAGAGAACTACACAATTGAATGGTGATGTTAATTTGAGTCCATTCAGCTTTATTGAAAATTATCCTATCTATGTTATACATACGTCTAGAAGAATGAATGTATTAGCTACACATAAAACTACAATGAAGTTGTGTGCAAATTTTACTGATAAAATTCCGAAAGATACGCTTATGTATGTGGTAATGTATGGTAAAAAGAATTTGACATATGATTCACAGCACAGAATTTTAGTTGAAAATTTTAAAAAAATTATGGTTTGAATCCGTTTATAAAAAATTTTAGTAGCTAGTGTGCACAGTCTAGTAGTTTATAAGACAATGATGGATGCGTTAAAAAAATATCTGCAACTGCGCTCAAGTGGCCCACTTACTACTCCGACCACCAACAACGTTACCATTGCTACAACCCGTATAACATGCCGACCTCGCGAAGAAATGGGATAACGCAAATAAAAAGCAGGAAAGAAGTATAATAACAAGAAGAAGAATTTTTACCAGTTATGACTAGACGGTAAGGGTACAGTGCGTCCTCTGAATGCGTAACTCACTGATCAGCAGGAACATTATGACCACTGCCCGCTGCGATGTTGGTGGTCGCCTGGTGGCGCTACGGCAAGGAATGTAAGCAGAGCTGACATGGACGAGGGATCATCCTAGCCAAGATAAGGGCTGCAAAAGGAGAAATCCATTGAGATGAGAGACTTTTACAAAGGCCAGATTATTACTACTCAGAGCCCGTGAACACATATTTCGAAAATGGCTAAGCTGGTCAAATGTTAACGAGATGCTGTCGTGAGCATCTACGGGAAGATGGTGATCTGTGGAATCTCTGGCGAAAGAACACATTGTTGGTGCACGCAGAGTGTTTCGGAGCACACTGTTCATCCTGCGTTGTTGAACATGGAGCTCTGCAGCAAACCATTCATATGTGTTCACATGTTTACCCAACGACATCGTCAATTACTATTGCAGTGGGCACGGGACCAGCGGGATTCGACCGTCGATCAGTGGAAACATGACGGCTCTTTGGGTGACTCACATTTTTGCTACACTCTGCGTCGTCATCGAGATGACTCGAAACGTCCAGCGTGACACAGACACAGGCTGATGGGAGCAGTATTATGCTAAGGGAGACATTCTCCTGCACTTGCATGGGACCTGTGGTAGCAATCGAAGACACGCTGACAGCCGCGAACCACTTGCATCCCTTCACGCTTGTTGTCTTCCTCGATGGCCATGTCATCTTCCAGCAGTCTAATTGTCCATGTCTCGGAGCCAGAAAGGTGCTACAGTGGTTTGAGGAGCATTGTAGAGAACTCACGTTGATGTCTGCGCGATCACTTGTTCCTAATGTGTGTGTGTGTGTGTGTGTGTGTGTGTGTGTGTGTGTGTGTGTATGTGTGTGTGTGTGTGAATTCCTAAGAGACCAAACTGTTGAGGTCATTGGTCCCTTGACTTACACACTACTTAAACTTACTTAAACTAACTTATACTAACACCAACACACACACACACACACACACACACACACACACACATGCCCAAGGGAGTACTCGAATCTCCGGCGGAAGGGGCAGCGCAATCCGTGACATGGCGCCTCTAACCACTCAGCCTCTCCCCGCGGCCACATTTTTCTAATGTAAATTCTATGGAATCCATCCAGGTCGCTATCGGGCACCATCGCCGCGTTCACACATCAGGGGCTCATTATTTACGCTAAATGTCTAATGCCACATACCTCTACAAACCCAGTAAAGAACTGTCAGATACTTGGTACGCTGAATCAGTGATGTATTTCGTTCCAAAGACCGACAAACAAGCTATTAAGCATGTCGTCGTAATGGTTCAAATGGCTCTGAGCACTATGGGACTTACATCTGTGGTCATCAGTCCCCTAGAACTTAGAACTACTTAAACCTAACTAACCTAAGGACATCACACACATCCATGCCCGAGGCAGGATTGGAACCTGCAACCGTAGCAGTCGCGCGGTTCCGGACTGAAAGCCTAGAACCGCTAGACCATGTCGTCGTAATGTTCTGGATCATCAGAGTATTATTCTCACGCTGAATACCCACTGCAAGGGCCCCAATACCTATGGGTGGCCGCCCCCTAACCCTCAGGGAAATGAGAAAGTATAGTGTATTCAGGTGTTTCTGTTTCAACAAATCGATTTGAAAGTCAGTATTGTATAAGTTTTTAACATGTTTGGTCTAGCCCTCCCCCCTCTTCTACAAAATTTCTTATGTGCGCCTTTGGATCAGTGTACTGTTTTCTGGTAGGTACAGCGTTCGAATTGCTGTATTTAGAGATCTGCATGGCTGAGAAAATACCTTTACAGAGTGATACTAGTACGAGTAAGTTTCAGATCTTGTTTTCCATAACTTCACGCAGAATACCCAGGAAATGGTATGGTCTTTCCATGTTGGCTCCTTGCGCTATGGTGCCAGGCACACACTATGTCGAAGGGATAATATCATTTGTCAAGCCAGGAATTTAGTGGTCACCAGATCTCCATGATAAACTTTAAAATGTTTGGTTCTGTTCTTCCTGGTAGGCTTTACAATCACCTTCTCCGGCTTAAATTACCTTTAGCTAGTAGATCTGCTTGATGGCAGACGCATAACAGCGGCCAGCAGCTGTAATGTTAAGGTGAATCGCTGAACAATCTATGTTCGTTCTTCAGCATAGCCCCACACACCAACAAGACAGACAGGTAAGCAGGTAGATAACGTTTATCTTCGGTATTAATAAACTGCTTCAGCTGTCTTTAATCTGTTTTTTTAGATCGTTACCAGTTCATGGTACACATCATCAGATGATCATTTAACTACAACGATAGAGCTAAAAAGCTCAGAATTTGGAACCTCATTGAAAAAAACAGCCGGATGCATGGATTGCAGTCCAATACGGTGTACAGAGCCTTTTCTTCAGTCTGTACACAGTTGCAGAACAGGGTAAGTGACTGCATAATGTCTCTTACTGAACAGCGAATGTTGGGTCCTTAGTCCTTAGTTCTAATATATGTTCACCTGAAGATATGGCTCTTAGCATCATGATCCAGAAATCAAAACATTTGTAAGTAGCCTGTTTGTATGTTGGCAGCGCTATATACTGTGTTAATATCACTAACAGCGCTCTGCGCCCTCAGCAAGGGATTCTGTGGTTGGACAGACTAGAAGTTAGCGAGGGGATGGGGAAGTGTATGGACGTGATTTTCTTAATGGAGACTCTGTGTTGGTAGGACACACAATATAAAGTAAGATGAAATGATGTGTCTATAAGAAAATAGTCAAGGAAATGTATGATGATGGATGTTATTGATAATGTTTGGATAGTGGAATTATTGACAACTATATAATTTTTGGAACTGGAGGTTACATGATTAAGGTAAAATTTTCTAAATACATTGTCTGCTCTTCAACAAAATCTTTCTTTTGCTAACCATATGGCTCCTAGTAGTTAGAGTCTATAGTAGTTCATATCTTTTTATTTAGCTAGCTGTCGTCGCTACTTGCTGTAATTGCTGCAGTTCATGTTATGAAGATTTTCTGTGACTAACACACAGTCACTCTAAAAATTAATTTTATTAACTCTTTAATTTATGGTTAAGACTAAGGACTGATTCATGTAGCATTTAACAGAAGGGAATGAAGTGGCAGGCAACATCACTGTCAAATAATGGTGTGTTCACACTTGATGGATCGTCAACACAATATCACTTTGTTTAGCCCTGTAGCGAATTGTGAAAGTGAGGTTATGAGTCACCTTCCATGATGCTAAAGTAGGAATATAATATCGGAATTGTGGAACGATCAATAATAAAATTTGTTAATGACAGAGGCAAACTTCATATGGGCAGTTCTTGATTAAGTTTTTGTGTTAAAGTGCTGAGAAATGAAATAAGAAGAAAAATTTCGTCCAACATTTCAAAACAACGACATTTATTTGCTAACGAAAATATATACATTCGAACACATCACACTATATTTTTAAGACTATACATTGTGTTTTTTTTCTAAGTACCAAATAATGACAAAAATAACCACATTTTTCCATCAATAACCTGGATACTTCATTGCTGTAAAAATGTTGTTCAATGAAAATTGCTTTATCGATTTTTGTTCTTATTTAAACACAGTGAGTGCTCTTCTGCATCCAGTTATTGTAGAACCTAAATCATTTTTCGCTATCAGATATCTGGCCTCTTTTATGGAAGAAGACTCAATGGAAAAAAAATCCAAGTTGTTATGGAAGATTTGCAGAGTGTCACGAAAACAAAGCAGAAATTTAAAATAAAGTCTTACAGGACGCAATAGCGCAAAACCCACTACTATTACACGTGCGAGCACGATGAAAACATGTTAACTTCCGATGTTAACAGGCGACGGCACCGCTCATTTCATCAGCGTCACCGTAAAACTTTCTCAGCAAGAACCATTAACACTGATGACCCGTTCCATCCCATTGACGAGCTGTGTGAACATTGCCATTTGAAATATGTTTCGGAACGTTTTGAAGTTCCATTCCATCCCTTTCGTCAAGTGTGAAACAACTTATATTATAAAGCATACTGAATCTGTATGTTGTATATTCGACGCAACTAGAAGCAAAGGTAAAAACTGCTTTCAGCGGCAATACAATAAACAGAAATAAATTGGAAAACCTCAGTAACACATCCAAGCTAATGCTCTACAGTGGGCTGCCTTCTTTCCCCCGAGAGAGGAGGGATTTTTTAAGTGGTCGTATAGAGCTCATCAGCAAAAAAAAGACATGAAAAAAGCTGACACCTCAGTAGCTTCAGAACTCCTACTAATGGCGATGAGGTACATCATCCAAATGTTGTGTTAGCTCGCGGCTGCGTCCCCTTGAATTTATTTCGCAGGCAGTATGCTGGGTGATCAATAAAGAAACGAAATTATTTTAAACACTTTATAAAGATTTTAACATTAATTCATAGCGGTCCAGCAACGCCACACAGCAGCAAGTGGAACGGTGCCTCATTCTTGCTGGTATTGCTGTTATTGTGCGATCACATTTGCATTTTTTTTAAATTTTATTTCCTGATAATCTTTAGCGTAAAATTTAGCTTCATGAATATGGGCTATAATAATGTCCTCTCATACAGAAGTAATACGAAAATACTGGGAAAATAAACAGAATGCTGTTTATTACCACAAGAAGATCTTTGGTTTGCTGTCAACAACTGTTGTAGTGTCTTTGAAGTTTGAATTGTAGGTGAAAACAATTAGAAAGCATGTGTTGACAGATACGTGGTACAGGAGAAAGGTGTGGTTTTTCGGTGGATGTGAGGATGGGGCAGGGGAAAAGCCAGTTCACAGAAGAAGAATTGCAAGATTATCAGGTAAAAAGTTCAGTATGGGACAAAAATAGTTCAGATACGCTGAGCGGTGTGGTGATAAATGTGCACAGTTTTAAGTAACTCATTCCTTTCTTTCATTCATCTTCTTCTATAAATCCCATCGCGAAGGAGAGCTTACACGAATGTGTAGCGAATCAAGTTATGCATTAACATGGGGAAACAATGATTGTTGACTTACTTAATTCATGCTAACAACAAATTATGACGAGCGCTAATGTATTCAGATTGGTGACTGTATGCTAATTCTAAATTACTTACTAATTGTATGTTAGGAGAAAAAAAACTACTTTGGAAAAAAAATATGACTACCATTCCTGTCCTACTCGGCCGCTGTTTTTTTTTTCATCGGCTATTAATTATCAGCTGTTTATATTGTGTATGCCCTACTGGATAAGCCTAGAGCTTTTGTCATGGAGTTAATGCGGAATTTACTTTCCCGAGTCAACATACTTTGAGAAATTGTGATAGGAGTGCATAACGCAGTATTCTTTCATTTGAAAACTTTTATCCATTATGGATGTGAACAAGCGACTGCGACGACCGAAGGTTCCCGGTAATTACTGCACTGAGTATCCTTTTGTTTCCTTCTTCAATTTTTTATTTTCTATTGCCAGTTTCGAATCACTTAGCTATGTATCATATAATGATAAATCGCCAGGTGACTTGAAACCGGCAATGGTAAATAAATATAAAAGAATAATTAACAAACTTAGTCCAAATAATGGTACTTTTATAATTGTAGCTGTGTGTAGGTCCCCATTGGGAAATATTCAGCTGTTTTTGAAAAAATTGGATTCTTTGTGATAGTAACTGTAGACAGATGGAAGCAAATTATAGTTTGCAGGGATTTCCATGTAGATTTTCTGAAACAGTCCAATAGGAAGTATGATAAATATTACTTAGTTCTTTCAGTTTGACATCATTTATTGATTTTCGTACTCGGGTGGTACAGGAAAGCAGCACACTGATCTAGATAATGTTTTTACAGTCCAAGATAAATTTAATCAAATAAAAACTTTTCCTATTAAAAATGGTCTGTCTAATTATGATGCACAGGCTCTAGTTACAGTGTATGACATAACTCCATACAATAACACAAAACAGTCCTCCAAAATAGTGTTAAGATAATAATTTAACAATTTCAAATTTTAGGGAAAACTTGCAGCATTTAGACTGGGATGAGATGTACAAGGAACACATTGTCAATCTAAAATTTAACCTATTTCTTGATACCTTTTTGAGTATATTTGAAAAGGTTCCCTAAGAAAACAGTGAAACATAATTGTAAGAAAACATCTAAAATGCCATGACTTACTAAAGGAATAAAAAATATTGTAGGCCCTAAACAGAAAAGGGAAATACAGCTTATAACTAGGAGTAATCATCCAGAAACAAACCTTATAAAAACTACTACACCATATGAAAAGAAATTATGCAAAAGTCCAGAAGTAGGCCTATGTGCATTATGTCTGCGATTAGCACCTCTGATCATAAAATTAAAACAATTTGGAATATTGTTGAAAGGGAAACTGGGTGACCAAGAGCATAGAAAGACTGTATTTCTATCAGACTCAATGAAAAGTTAGTTAACAAAAAGTCAGAAGTAGAAAATATTTTTATTAATCATTTTTAAGTGTTGTACAGAAAGTAGGATCCAGCTACTCATTATAAAATGCAAGACTTTATACGGAAGAGGCAGTGACTATGCAATTTGATAAAATTGAAATTCAACCCACCTCTTCTACTGAAATTAGGAAAGTAATAAATTCACCCAAAAGTAAAAGTTTGCATGAGATTGATGGCATTTCCAACAGAGTACTAAAAGCTTGTTCCCAACCGGTAGGATTCTCAGCCCTATGTGTACTAGCTCACTGAAACAGGGCATTTTTCCAGACAGAGTAAAATATGCTGTTGTTGAACCATTACTTAATAAAGGGGACAGGTCCGATGTGAAAACTACCTCCCAATATCATGTCTGAAAACTTAATCCAAAATTCGTGAAAGAGTAATGTATTCAAGAGTAGCTTCACATATTTGTAAAAATGAAGTACTAACAAAATGTAATTTTGCTTTTCAGAAAGGCTTTTCAACAGAAAATGCTATACATGCTTTTACTGGTCAAATATTAAATTCTGTGAATAACCGAACATCAAACATTGGGATATTTTGTGATCTCTAAACGGCTTCTGCCTGCGAATCACGAAATTTTATAGATAAACTTATGTATTATGGTATGAGTGGGACAGTGCAAACATAGTTTTTTATATTTAACTGGAAGACTGCAGATCGCTGAAATTAACAATACAGATAGTATGCAAAAATCAGCAGAGTTTTCTAACTGGGGAGGTATCTAGAATGGTGTACCACAGGGTTCAGTCTTGGGTCTCTTATTTCTTTGCCTCTATGTCCATGAAGATTCAAAGATAGCTATTTTTTCTGATGATACAATTACAGTAATCACACCCAACAAGCAAGAATTAGGTGAGGAAATTGTAAATAATGTCTTTCAGAAAATTAAGTGGTTCTCTGCAAATGAACTCCCATGGAATTTTGAGAAAACACAGTATACACAATTCTGTACAGTAAATGGCATAACACCATTGGCAAATGTACTTCGAACAAAAGTCTATTGCTAAGGCAAAATATTTAAACTTTCTGGCTTTGTGCACTAAAGAGAAGTTGAATTGGAAGAAACACATTGATCATATGCTGAAACGATTAGGTTCAAATACATATGCAATTAGGGCAGTTGCAAATTTTGGTGATAACTATAACAGTAAGTTAGCCTGCTATGCCTATCTTCATACATTGTTTTAATATGCCATCATATTGTGGGGTGATTCATCATCAAGAGAAAAAGTAGTGGTGGTGGTGGTGGTGGTGGTGGTGGTGGTGGTGGTGGTGGTGGTGGAGGAGGTGGTCTTCAGTCCTGAGACTGGTTTGATGCAGCTCTCCATGCTACTCTATACTGTGCAAGCTTCTACATCTCCCGGTACCTACTGCAGCCTACATCCTTCTGAATCTGCTTAGTGTACTCATCTCTTGGTCTCCCTCTACGATTTTTACCCTCCACGCTGCCCTCCAATACTAAATAGTTGATCCCTTGATGCCTCAGAACATGTCCTACCAACTGATCCCTTTTTCTAGTCAAGTTGTGCCACAAACTCCTCTTCTCCCCCATTCTATTCAATACTTCATTAGTTATGTGATCTACCCATCTAATCTTGAGCATTCTTCTGTAGCACCACATTTTGAAAGCTTCTATTCTCTTCTTGTCTAAACTATTTACCGTCCAAGTTTCACTTCCATACATGGCTACACTCCATACAAATACTTTCAGAAACGACTTCCTGACACTTAAATCAATACTCGATGTTAACAAATTTCTCTTCTTGAGAAACGCTTTCCTTGCCATTGCCAGTCTACATTTTATATCCTCTCTACTTCGACCATCATCAGTTATTTTGCTCCCCAAATAGCAAAACTCCTTTACTACTTTAAGTGTCTCATTTTCTAATCTAATTCCCTCAGCATCACCCGACTTAATTCGACTACATTCCATTATCCTTCTGTTGCTTTTGTTGATGTTCATCTTATACCCTCCTTTCAAGACACTGTCCACTCCGTTCAACTGCTGTTTCTGACAGAATTACAATGTCATCGGCGAACCTCAAAGTTTTTTTATTTCTTCTCCATGGATTTTAATACCTAATCCGAACTTTTCTTTTGTTTCCTTTGCTGCTTGCTCAATATGCAGATGGAATAGCATCGGGGAGAGGCTACAACCCTGTTTCACTCCCTTCCCAAACACTGCTTCCCTTTCATACCTCTCGACTCTTATACTGCTATCTGGTTTCTGTAAAAATTGTAAATAGCCTTTCGCTCCCTGTATTTTACCCCTGCCAACTTCAGAATTTGAAAGAGAGTATTCCAGTCGATATTGTCAAAAGCTTTCTCTAAGTCTACAAATGCTAGAAACGTAGGTTTGCCTTTCATTAATCTTTCTTCTAAGATAAGTCGTAGGGTCAGTATTGCCTCACGTGTTCCAACATTTCTATGGAATCCAAACTGATCTTGCTCTCTTTGGGATTGGAATTATTATATTCTTCTTGAAGTCTGAGGGAATTTCGCCTGTCTCATACATCTTGCTCACCAGATGGTAGAATTTTGTCAGGACTGGCTCTCCCAGGGCTGTCAGTAGTTCTAATGGAATGTTTTCTACTCCCAGGGCCTTGTTTCGGCTTAGGTCTTTCAGTGCTCTGTCAAACTCTTCACGTAGTATCATATCTCCCATTTTATCTTCATGTACCTCTTCTTCCATTTCCATAATACTGCCCCTGTATAGACCCTCTATATACTCCTTCCACCTTTCTGCTTTCCCTTATTTGCTTAGAACTGGGTTTCCATCTGAGCTCTTGATATTCATGCAAGTGGTTCTCTTTTCTCCAAAGGTCTCTTTAATTTTCCTGTAGGCGTTATCTATGTTAAACCTCATGAGATAAGCCTCTACATCCTTACATTTGACCTCTAGCCATCCCTGCTTAGCCATTTTGCACTTCCTGTCGATCTCATTTTTGAGACATTTGTATTCCTTTTTGCCTGCTTCACTTAGTGCATTTAGTATTTTCTCCTTTCATCAATTAAATTCAGTATCTCTTCTGTTACCCGAGGATTTCTATTAGCCCTCGTCTTTTTACCTACTTGATCCTCTGCTGCCTTCACTATTTCATTCCTCAAAGCTACCCATTCTTCTTCTACTGTATTTCTTTCCCCCATTCCTGTCAATTGTTCCCTTATGCTCATCCTTAAACTCTGTACAACCTCTGGTTCTTTCAGTTTATCCAGGTCCCATCTCCTTAAACTCCCACCTTTTTGCAGTTTCTTCGGTTTTAATCTACAATTCATAACCAATAGATTGTGGTCAGAGTCCACATCTGTCCCTGGAAATGTCTTACAATTTAAAACCTGGTTCCTAAATCTCTGTCTTACTATTATATAATCTATCTGAAACCTTTTAGTATCTTCAGGTTTCTTCCATGTATACAACCTTCTTTCATGAGTCTTGAACCAAGTGTTAGCTATGATTAAGTTATGCTCTGCGCAAAATTCTACCAGGCGGCTTCCTCTTCCATTTCTTAGCCCCAATCCATATTCACCTACTACGTTTCCTTCTCTTCCTTTTCCTAGTATCGAATTCCAGTCACCCATGACTATTAAATTTTCGTCTCCCTTCACTACCAGAATAATTTCTTTTGTCTCATCATACATTTCATCAATTTCTTCATCACCTGCAGAGCTAGTTGGCATATAAACTTGTACTACTGTAGTAGGCGTGGGCTTCGTGTCTATCTTGGCCACAATAATGCGTTCACTATGCTATTTGTAGTAGCTTACCCGCACTCCTATTTTTTTTATTCATTATTAAAGCTACTCCTGCATTACCCCTATTTGATTTTGTTTTTATAACCCTGTATTCACCTGACCAAAAGTCTTTTTCCTCCTGCCACCGAACTTCACTAATTCCGACTGTATCTAACTTTAACCTATCCATTTCCCTTTTTAAATTTTCTAATCTACCTGCCCGGTTAAGGGATCTGACATTCCACGCCCCGATCCGTAGAACGCCAGTTTCCTTTCTGTTGATAACGACGTCCTCCTGAGTAGTCCCTGCCCGGAGATCCGAATTGGGGACTATTTTACGTCCAGAATATTTTACCCAAGAGGATGCCATCATCATTTAATCATACAGTAAAGCTGCGTGCCCTCGGGAAAAATATCAGCTATAGTTTCCCCTTGCTTTCAGCCGTTCGCAGTACCAGCACAGCAAGTCCGTTTTGGTTAGTGTTACAAGGCCAGATCAGTCAATCATCCAGACTGTTGCCCCTGCAGCTACTGAAAAGGCTGCTGCCCCTGTTCAGGAACCACACGTTTGTCTGGCCTCTCAACAGATACCCCTCCGTTGTGGTTGCGCTTACGGTACGGCTATCTGTGTCATTGAGGCACGCAAGCCTCCCCACCAACAGCAAGGTTCTTGGGGGGGGGGGGGGAGGGAGGGGCATGAAAGCAAGTAATTTGAATAACAGCTGGAGCCTACCCAAGATTACCTTTTCTTCAGTAGTACTACAGCCTTTGGTGAGCCTTGGTTTCTCCAACAATCTTCCTCCACACTTCTCAGTTATTTGCTGCTCTTTTCCACCCCCGGACTCCCATACTGGTGATATCCATTATTACCTCGTTGATCCATCTTCTTCTAGGTCTCCCTTTATGCCTAACTGAATGGATCACACATTTCATCATTTTATTTGGAATTCTATCCTCTGCAATTCTCTCGAAGTGTCCTAGCTATCGTATTCGCTGTGATTTCACCAATTTTACTATGTCCCTGTGTTGTATTAACTCCTGTAATTCGGCATTGTAGCGTATTCTCCAGCCACCTTCCTCCCTTATTGGCCCATAGATTTTGCGTAGAATTTTCCGCTCAATGGTTCTTAGTGCATTTTTATCGTGTCCTGTCAACGTCCATACCTCTGAGCCATATGTGGTAACTGGATGGACTAGGGAATTATATATTAGAAGTTTAGTTTTTATTGTAACAAGGCTATTTTTGAAAAGTTGCATATTTACAATGTAAGCTCTGTTTCCTGTTAATATTCTTTCCTGTATAGCCTTTCCAATAAAGTTATCATTTGTTATTTGGGCTCCCAAGTAGTTAAAAGAGGACACTCCTTTGAAGCATTTCCCATTGATGTTTAGGTTTTTAGTGGTTCTTCTGGCCTCAGATTGTTACATTACCATATATTTTGTTTTGTTTTCATTTACTATGAGGCCAGTTTTTAAGGCTTCTTTTTCCAGTGGCCAGTATGTTTCTAGGAGTGTATGAATATTTCTTCCTACTATAGCAATGTCATCAGTGTATGCACATATCTGGCTAGTTTTCATAAATATGGTGCCTCTTTTGTTGATTTTATTTACTACACTATGCAGGGCTATATTTAATAGGACAGTGGAGAGACTGTCACCTTGATTCACACCTTTATTAAAGTCAGAGCTGTCACTTGTTCTGCTAAGGACCTTTACTTTTGCTCTTGCCATTGTCATTCTGATTAGTCTTATTAGTTTAGCACATATACCAACTTCTTTCAGTACTCTGTGTAGTTCTTGCCGATTTATGCTGTCAAAGGCTTGTTTGAAGTCGATGAATAGGAAATGCAGATCTATATCATATTCATAGAACTTTCCATCATTTGTCTTATCACTAATATTTCATCAGTTGTTCCTCTTCCTGGTCAAAAGCCACACTGATATTCCCGTATTATGCCTTCTGCACACTTCTGTATCCTTTCATTTAATATACTTATGAAGATCTTATAAGCTGTGCTTAGGAGTGTTCTACCTCTATAGTTTTCACATGCTGTTCTGTCCCCTTTCTTATAAATGGGGATTATTATTCCAATTACCTGGCATAGTTTCTGTTTCCCAGATATCTGATATTAAAGTTTGCAGTTCGTTTATTACAGCCACACCACCAGTTTTTATAAATTCAGCAATTATGTTGTCTTCCCCAGGGGCTCGATTGTTTTTTGACTTGTGCAGAGCCTGGGAGACCTCTTATGGTGTTGTCTTTCTTGCCTCATTGGTTTCATTGTCTACTTCCAGCTCCACTCCTTCCTCCTGTATGGCTCTCTCTTCATCTTCTATGCTGGTGCTTAGTGTATCTTTGAAATACTCTGCCCACTATCTGTTTTTCCTCCCTTATCATTTTCCCATCTTTACTGGAACGGGCCATTGGTTTTGGTTGGAATCTGTTCTTCATTTTGCCTATGGCATCATAGAACTTTCTTATTTCACTCTGTTCCTTTAATTCTTCTAGTTCTTCTCTTTCTCTTGCACAATCTGTTAGCTCTTCTCCTTAATTCTCTATATTGTCCCACATTATTTCTGGTTTCTCTCTGTAGCACGTTCTTGCCCTGTTCTTTTCCTCTATTGCTGACCGGCAATCTTCATCAAACCCTCAACTTTCTGCTTAGTGTTATTTGGTAATTTTGTAGTTCATCAGGGATGTTCAGTTTGTCTGTATTCCATTTCATCATCTTTCCTATTCTGTTGCCACTTGTTGGTGACAGTTTCTCTCTCAAGACTGATTTTATCACAAAGTGGTCTGAATCACAGTCTGGTCCTCTGCAGCTCCTTACATCCGTAACTGACGTGGAGTGGTGTGCAATCACTACAATATGGTCAATCTGAGTGACTACTGCATTGGCTGCAGACTTCCAAGTACCCAGATGGATCCTTTTGTGTGGAAAGCAGGTGCTTTTAATAATCATGTTATTCCTTGCTGCGAATTGGCATAGTAAGTATCTATTCTTGTTGTTTTCTATATGAAGTGAATATTTTCCAGAAACTCCATATGGATGGTCATTCCTCCCTATTTTTGCATTAAAATCAGCTATTACTAGCTTCAGGTCATATTTAGGTACTGTGCAGCATACTTTTCCCTCTGTTGGTGTATGTGCATTAACTATTGATATATTCCTAAATTTCCCTCGTAGTCTGAGTCTGCACATCCTTTCATTAATGGGTTCACATTCTAGAAGGCTTTTCTTAAATTCCCTAGTTGTTATAAACCCTGTTCCAAGTTGGCCTGTTCTTTCTTCTGGTCCACTATATACCAATGAGTACTCAGGTTTATCTATTTGCCCATTCCCTTGCCATCTTATTTCCTGTCCCTTGCCATCTTATTTCCTGTAGCCCTATGATATCATATTTGAATTTTAAAATTTCATTGGCTATTTCTTTCATTTTTCCAAGCTGAAGCTTTGTCCTCACATTCCATGATGCTACTGTTGGATCCTTTATCCGTTTCCTTTGCTGGGGTCGTGATACATGCTTTCCGTCCAGTTTCCGAGGCTTCTGTTGAATTTCCGTAATATTCTTTTTTTTACAGTATGGGGTTATTAACCCCATGCCCAACCCCCAACCTGGAGGACCAGAATATGTATAAGGCTTACTCCTCCAGGGAAGCTGGCTTCACTACACTTCTAGAGCCCTCCCTGCCCTATGTTGTGGGACACACTTTGTCTTGCTCCTCTGTCGAGACCAATCCAGCTTGGGTGACCCTGCCAGTGGCTATGCTACTGATGGCATAGCTTTCAACTTCAACGAAGCATGCAAACCCTCCCACCTGGCACTGAAGGTGCCTACTATAAGGTGGTGTTCCCTGGGAGGGCAAGATCACCTTGCCGACATTTATTTAAGGAACTTAGGATATTCACAGTACCTTCGCAATACATATATTCACCTACGAATATTTTTTTTATTAATAACCCATCCCAATTCATAAATAATAGCACAATACATAGTTACAACTCTAGAAGAAAGGATGATCTTCACTGTTGTTGGTTAAATTTGACTTTGGAACAGAAAGGGGTGAATTATGCTGCCACAAAAATCTTTGGTCATTTTCCAAACAGCATTAAAAGTCCAACAGATAGCCAACCAGCAGTTAAAAACAAATTAAAAGAATTTCTGAATGAGAACTCCTTCTACTCGGTAGATGAACTTTTAGCTGCGAAGTAGTAACTGGAAAAAAATGTGCCATGAAAACTTAGGTTAAACTGACACATTACACATCATTATGAAATGTTGAATTCATTATGCATGGAACAAGTATTAATGTAATGTAACAAAAGGTGACTGGTTGTAGTAATTTGTGGGAACCTTCATTCTCGTACTTTTTTTTTAATATTTGGGATTTTTTTAATTTTCTGTCTAATCCCCACGACCAGCTTGCTGTAGACTTTTGCATCAAAATATAAAACTCAAGTGTGAACCATAGATAATGATGTGTAGTCTATATGGGGAAATTATTTCTGCTTTTAGCATATTGTGTTTGTGAATTGCTGAGTTCATCCTAAATTCACTCTTGCTATTAACCATTAACGCCATTTAGTAGTACACATATTGGCATGTGATTGTCAAACATCCATAGTGCTTGAATTGACATCTGGAAAATGTTCAACAACTTTACGTAATGTTATTGCTTTTTTTCCTGCAGTGCTTCGGAAGATTATGCCATAGGACAGAACTAAGTGTAATTTTGCTAGCAGTCCTCGCAGAAGGTCAATAAACTAAGAATTAGTGCCAAAACAAGCAAAGCTGAGCTTATTCGTTAACAAGTGCTCATGCTCAAGCCACCTCAGTTTTTGACATGTAGCCTTATCCAGCTCCTTGATCTCTGCACAATACATTGCTCCTAACATCTACAGGGGTTTTTTAAAGAGCAAACAGCTAGATATTTTGAATGGAGTACTAGAAATTTACAGATCAATGTAGAGAGCATAAGCAGATCTAACTGCCAATATTTATCAGAACTAGTGGCCATCGCAAGTCCTTCACACACATCTCCACTCAGCTAATTACACAGGTGATTTCAACAGCCATTATGAGCAGTGGAAGTATAACTCCAGTGGAGAAACTGTAATTTCCTGGGCAGATCATCACAATTTCCACCTAATTTTTAATTCTAAGGACTGATCTACCTTTAGATCAGCTGTATGGAGGCAAGAGGACAATCTTAATTTATATTTCATACCTTCAAACAATAGCCACCAGCCATTGACAACAGCATGTAGAATTCTGAATGACTTCCCACACAGTCAGCGAAACCCAGTAATACTGGAAGCAGGCTTATAAATCTCACTTGTAAATTCCATTCCCAACCACGCTGGAACTTTCTGAAAGCAAACTGGTCTGACTTCTCTAAAAAGATTGATAACCTCTTAAGATTTATTCCTCCCTGGGCAATAACTGTGGAAGATTTGGGGATACGGTGTTAAGCATACAAAGAAAGTTTATTCCCGGAGGCTACCAGAAGGAGTGGATTCCTGCGTGACCAGAGGGCGAGAAACTGCACAAGGCCTTCCTTTCAACTGGAGAGCAGGAAATAGCAGACAAACTGCTGCATAATCGTGACACTACACACGCCAGAAATTGCTGGGCACTGTTGAAAAACTTGACTTCCGTCAATCAAGTAGAAATGCCTGTTCACTGTTACACAACTATGGAGGTGCAAATCAAGTAATAACCAACAACCACCTCATAAAACTGAATGCTGTCATTGCACATATCATCTCAAGATCTAAACCACCTACTTTCCAATCTCATGCCATATAGGTGAAGCAAGAACTGAGAATCGCAATGGCAGAAGGTCCACATCATAGCCCATATTGTCTCCCATTCATTCCTGAAGATATTTCAATTGCTTTGTAAGACAATGGATCAGATAAAGCTCCAGATTTTGACAGTATGCATCCAGAACTCCTCCTTCACTGTGATAAATACCTTATGCTAAAACAAGGCTAACACAATTTTTCTCCAACATTCTATGAACAGGACCCATTCAAAAACTTGTGAAACAGATTAGAATCATTGGCATCTTACAACAACATAAACCCAACAGTAAACCTCAAACTTACAGTGTTATCGTCCTGAGTACGGCATAAAAATCACTGCTGTATAACAGCATAGCTGTATAACATACATAGCAGAATACTTACAAAGATTCCTGTTGAACTGGCCAGATTTCAAAGCTGTATGGACCAAGTGCTTTCACTAATAATTTAAATAAAATCTGACTCACAGAAATAATTAAAAACTTCTACTGTATTTATTGATCTGTCTGCAGCTTATGATACTGTGTGGAGGTAGGGTGTCATCTGTTAGATGCATTATGTAGTTACCCATCAGAAGAAAAGCACAACTGTTTAGCAATATTCTGACTGACAGACCATTTCAGTTAACACAACTGGTAACTAGGAGACCCTCAACAATGGCCCACCTCAAGGCACAGCCTTACCCCCACTACTAATTAGCTTATATATTGCAGATCTGTCAGCCACTCGGCCCAGGAAGTTTTGAAGTTTCATGCTGATGATTGGGTGATAGCAACACAGCACAAACAAATCAAGTTTACCACACATAAATTAAAAATAAGATCTAAGTAAAGTAGGACAGTACTTATGTAAATGGGGACGTCAACTGAAACCTAACAAAACTGAATGTCATTGCTTTCATCTGAGTAATATAGTAGCCAACCAAGAACTAGATTTACTTTTTGAAGGTAAATGTCTGGCCCATAACAAATATCCGTGGTACTTTGGATTTATGCTTAAACAGTGTCTAACAAAGGCTGTTGCTAAATTGAGGTTGAGAAATGATCTGCAGAAGTTATGTTGTACAATACAGGGTTGAGCCGATTCAGCCTTATGAATTTATGATCATCCATCCTTGGCCTTGTCTACTCAGTGGCTTGATTTCCCTAGATCACTCCAGGCAAATGCCAGGATGGTTCCTTTGAAAGGGCACGGCCGCCTTCCTTCCCCATCCTTCCCTAATCCGATGAGACCGATGACCTCGCTGTCTGGTCTCCTTCCCCAACCAACCCAACTCTCCTCAGTGGCAGAGTATTGCAGCCTTGTCTGGGTAAACAGCAGCCACATGAAGCTGACAGATACAAGGATGTCTGTGCCCAGGGGCAAGGTGGTGAGGGGTCTTGCTGTGCTCCCCTCCCCCTCAACTCTTAGGCAAATGAAGAAGAAAAAAATTAGTGTAGTCAGGTGCTTTTCTTTCAAGAAATTGGTTTAAAAGTTGGTATTACGTAGGTTCCTAACAGGGTCATAACTCGAAATTTTTTTATGGATACTTACAGGTCACCATTCATCTTCCAAAATATTAAAAATACTGCAAGCCTAATTCCCCCCCCCCCCCCCCCCCACACACACAATATCATATGGGCACCTATGGGTAGACACACAACTAAATCAAATAATGCATATTGTTACTGGCACAATCAAATCCACTCCAGTATTCTGGCTACCTGATCTGAGTCGCATTCCACCACCTAACCTAAGAAGAAAGGATAACCTTCTCAGAGAGCATAAGAAAATCTGCAACATGCTCCACTGCAGGCATCCCAACTCAGAACAGCTAGCAACCGGGTTGACCATAACTTTGATCTCAACAATGGTTGGAGGAAAGAGTGCTATAATAATATTCCCCCACAGCTTCCTCCATGACAACAACAGATCACTGGAACCTGATCTGCCCCAGAGGACAGAATCTGGAACAACCACAGGAGATACAGTTGACCTACTGTCCAGGTTGAGAAAGACTACCACTGCAGAGTACACCTGTGGCTTTCTGAGATTGGTTGTAAGGCACAGTGTGGAAGAGTGCCCTCAAAATTGGTACCCAGGAAACCCCTCAGACTTCTTGGATACTAAAGCAGATACGATAAATTATATGAATAGTATGTCTGTAAATTTGTTAATTATGTATACATTATATTGTATTTTGTATTTTTAAAGTGATTCGTAGTTGCCACATGATTAATCTAAAAATCTATCTATGGTACTTGTCACTTTTATAAGTCTGGAACTGCACAAGATTTTGTAAAGATTAAGGATTATGCTGTTGGCTGTGGACCAGTTGTAAGCCTGTTACATTGTTCTCCTGGCTGCCTCTGTAGTGAATTTTATTTTTATTTATTTTTCTTTATTCGTGTTGGAAAATGTTACAGCTTTTAAACCTTCTCCGTACCAAGTACATATTTTTTGTAGACCAGTAACAGGAAGAAGCAGCACCAAAACTTGCAGCACACCATCTTTAAGGGTTTCCCACTTCATAATCTAATCTTGTTTGTCATTTCATTTGTTAATGTGACCCTCTGTTTTCTGTTAAGATACCACCTATACAAGGGAAAGACCCATAATAGGATACCACATTTTATTATCCACACAGTCAAAGGACCTGTAAGTTCACCCAAAATGCTAGCAGTGTAATTTTTCTTGTTTAGCTCAACTAAGATGGAGTCGGTAAGTTCACGTATTGCCATCTCAGTGGAGAAGCCTTTATGGAAGCCAAAGTGAACTCCCTAAGATTGTGCCCAGAAATGTTACAGTATTTTGTTGTAAGCTAAATTCTGAAAAAGAGAGAGAGAGAGAGAGAGAGAGAGAGAGAGAGAGAGCACAACGAGGGGAGAGATCACATGATTGTCTCCACTTCTGTACATTGGTGCTACTTCTGCATCTCCAGTCTTTCAGGAAATCAGCATAAGATTTTACTAGGCCTACTTTGCCTAAGATACGATAATTGCTAGAAGAGTTTCTTCATTTTAGTGATGTAAGGATTGTGGAGTATGCATTGCCTGCCTAAACACGTTTAATTGATCTGCTTTTGATGGACCAATTTTTTGTCCTCCTGTTTTCAGCTACTGTTAGGAAAAGTTGATTTAATAGCCAATGATTTGAATTCTGTATCATCTCCCTTGCTATTCTGTCATCTGGTAGTTGAATGTCACTTGCCTTATTGGGTATGTTTGTACCTAATTAGGCCCCAGATTGTCCTTATTCTGTTCTTAGACTTTTTTATGCATTATACATTGTTCATATGTTTTTGCTGGCATGCTGAAAGAATTGAACTATTGCTTGTAATCAATTTTTAAATGGTGATTCTGTAATAAACTGAGCTCCCTCTCTACTACTTGTAAGAATTTTAATCCCAAAAGCTGTTCATCATTTTTCTTGGCTTCCACTGCAAATGTTTCTGTTGTAAATGAAAACTGTGTTCATTATGTTGGAAACATAGTTTTAGGAAATAATTAAATTTATCATCTACTGTGTGTCGTTGGTGCACTTCTTCCCACTTTTTCTCCTATAAATTCTCCCCAAATAATGTAATAGAGTAATCATTTACAATTTCTTGTAATTTGAAGTTTCCTTTCTTAGTTAGGCATGTACTTGATTGATAGGGGTGCTTTATTGTTGCCATTTGACCTTTGTGGTCATATAAGCCATTTATTATGCGGCTCACATTTATTTAATGGAAGACAGTTGACTTTTGAAATATATTATCAGTTGCTGTTGCACCATGCCCTTCTATTCTTGTTGGGAATCTTACTGTTGGGGTCAAAACATAGCTGAATACAAGTAACAAGGTGCCCTCAATCAGAACTATTCTAGATGAAATTTGTATGTCTGTCATCCTATTAAATGCTGTTTGGCATGAGAAATTAGAGAGTATGATTTGAAAGTTGTGAAACTGCCCTAAATTATGTATACATTTGTTTATGCTGCACTATAAACCAAATGTTGATTTTTTAGCCCTCTTTCCTGTTCATATCCTTTTCAACAGTGCATTTAGCTTCACACATTTTTTTGTATTCCTAATATGGTATTTTAAACAATGGAAAGTCCATGGGGTGGAATAACAATAATATTATGAAAAGTATAGATTGATATGAATTTAGGCCTACTTATGACTGCATTTCATAATTGCATCCTAATAAGGAAATCGGGTATTGGATTGTACAAAAATGCTCAGAAAATAATGAAAATATGCCAATATATGTCTTTAGGAATGATATAAATAAGAAGTGCATGAAGCAAAAGCAAAATGGCTGCAAGTAAAATATAAAGAATCCAAAAAAGAATTGGTTGTTAGGACAGATTCAGCATAGTCCTATAGAAGTGTCAGAACAACCTCTGGTGAAATTAAAATGAAAAATGTCAGTGTTGACAGTGCAATTCCATTTTTAAACATGGAGGAGAGAGCAGATAGGTGGAAACAGTATAGTGAAGGTCCATACCAGATGGAGGAATGATCTGATAACATTTTAGAAAAAGAAATGGGAGTCTGTTCAAAAGAAAAAGGGGATCCAGGAGTAGTCAGAGTATAACATCTGTTTGGAAGTCTCACAGTCACATAAAGCAGAAGGCATGAATAATATTCCCTTGAAATATACAAGATCATTCTGTGCTGTGGAAATCAGATGACTGTTCAAGTTGGTGTACAGAATATATGAAACTTTGTACACAACTTAAGACTTTCAAAAAAATATCATCTGTACAATCCCAAAGATAGTAATGGCATCTAAATGTAGGGACTATGGAAAAATTAGCTTAATAGCTCATACATCCATGTTGCCGACAAGAATAGTCTACAGAAGAATGGGGAAAAAAATCAAGAGTATGTTAGTTGACAACCAGCTTGGAGGGAAGGAAGGGTGCGAGAAGTACAGTTTTCAAACTGTGTTTGATAATGGAAGACAAATCACTGCACATTCCATGGATTTTTCAACCTAAAAAAGCATTTAACAATGTGGAGTAGTATAAAATGTTCAAAACTTTCAGAAAAATGAGTCAAAGTGTGGGGAAAGACAAATATTACACACCGAGCAAGCTGCCCTAGCACAGCGGACTCATATTCGGAAGGATAACGGTCCAAACCTGTGTCTGGCCATCCTGATTTAGGTTTTCCATGATTTCGGTAAATCACTTCAGGCAAATGCCGGGATGGTTCCTTTGAAAGAGCACAGCTGACTTCCTTCCCTAATGTGATGGGACCGGTGACTGCTGTTTTGTCCCCTCCCCCAAATTGACCAACAAATATTACACAGTATGTACAAGAACCAAGAGGGAATAGTAAGAATGAAAGACCAAGAAGGAAGTTGTCAGGTTAAAAAGGGTGTAAAACAGGGATGCTGTCATGAAACTTCCTGGCAGATTAAAACTGTGTGCCGGACCGAGACTCGAACTTGGGACCTTTGCCTTTCGCGGGCAAGTGCTCAACCGACTGAGCTACCCAAGCACAACTCACGCCCCGTCCTCACAGCTTTAATTCTGCCAGTACCTCGTCTCCTACCTTCCAAACTCTCTCGGCAGCTCTCGGTCCGGCACACAGTTTTAATCTGCCAGGAAGTTTCATGTCGGCGCACACTCCGCTGTAGAGTGAAAATTTCATTCTAGAGACGCTGCCTTCTGCCCCTGCTATTCAATCTATATATTGAAGAAAGCAATGACAGAAATAAAATAAATGTTCAGGTTTGGGTTTAAAATTTAGGGTGAAAGGGTATCAGTGACACGATTTGCTAATGACATTGGTATCCTCACTGAAAGTAAAGAGAAATTAAAATATCGTTTGAATGAAACAGTCTCATCAGCACAGAATAAGGATTGAAAGTAAACTGAAGAAAGCAAAAATGAGGAGTAGCAGAAATGAGATTAGGGATAAAATTAATATCAAAGTTGGAGACCACAAAGTAGATGAAGGAATTCTGTTGCATTAGAAGCAATAAAGCAGGCAAGCACAGGCAAACAGGGCATTCCTGTCCAAAAGAAGTCTACTAGTACCAACCATCAGCCCTAATTCGTGGAAGAAGTTTCTTTGTACGGTTGTTTGGACTACAGCAGTGTTTCAAAGTTAGTTGTGGGCAGTGGAGAATCTGTGGAAGAAGAGAACTGAAGCATTTGAGATGTGGTGCTATGAAAGATTGTAAAAAAAGGTGGATTGGTAAGACAAGAATGAGAAGGTTCTCTGCAGAATTGGCAAGGAAGGAAGTATATGGAGAATACTGACAAGAAAAATGGAAAAGATGATAGGACATGCTAAGACATCAGTTAATAACTTTGGTGATAGTAGATGAAGCTGAGGATTATAAAAACAGTAGGGGGAAACAAGTAGTGGAATGCCTTCCACAAATTGAGGAGCGAAGAAATTGGCAGGGTAGAGGGAGTTGTGGTAGGACACCATCCTACCATTCAGAAGACTGATGACACAAAAAAGAGCCACATGGAATAGAAGTGGTATATGTTTGTTTATATCTGCTGAGTTTAGATGCATGATATGCAAATAACAGTAAATTTTCTTATGTAAGCAACTATGTACCATATGTGCTCAGAGATACATTCAGCCACTATCATGATAACTTTGACATATAGACCTCTCTGTTTGTCTTTTAATCCAGTCTGCATTTGGAATCATTATTGGAAGGATAGTTGACTTAATTCTCTTCATGAAGAGATAAAAACAATTTACCAGCTACAAATTTGTCATTGATAGATTTCTGAACTGTCTGTTAAGGATAATTTCCTGGAATATTTTTCTTTATTGTTGGGCAGAAATGTTAAGTCCCCATCTGCTTGCTATAAAATGTTTAACTTTGTTCCAGAAATTGTGAATGCAGAAAAATATTATGAACTCTCTCTCTCTCTCTCTCTCTTATGCAAATGCAGCCCACACACACAACTGCAGTCTCAGGCAACTGAAACCACAATGGTTTCTATTGAGAAAGGCCCTAATGGCCAAAAGCTTATTTGTGACAGTCTTTTTGTTCTGTCTATCTGCGACTTCAGCATCTCTGCTATATGGTTAGTAGCAACTTTTCTTTTCATAATATTGTTACATTCCATCTTGGATTTTCCATTGTTTGAATGCAGAAAAATGTGTTTCTTATTAGCTTATCATTATGATTCTCATTGGGCATTGTCAATGGAAAATAATTTAATTTTTGTTATATTTTGCTGACAAAACACCTACAAATTGAATTATGTTATTCATTTGGGTGGTGTAAGCTGGTTTGGTTCTTGAAACCAGTTGTTTGACTGTTCCTCGATAGTTTTTAAAATTGTACTGGGTAGCAGATCCAACACAAAAGTACATAATTTTCTGCTATTCAGTACTGTGTTGTTCCTTAGGCTGTCACTTATACTGCAGATACTTTTGCACTGTATTTGTTCATTTTCAAGAAAATAAATCGCTGTGGAATTGCACAGCAGTGTGCTTCTGTTCCCAACAGAAACAATACACACAATTCTAATCGGTTAAATAATTTTCAGTGGAGTGTTAACAGAGCTATTTCTTTGCCATGCTTCACATTTTCTATCAGAATTTTACGATATCACATGTAATTTTATTGAAATGAGATAATGAATTTTAAAGTCAATACATTTTTGTGGACAATTCCACTATGTAATCAGCTATTTATCCGTGATGCACCATCTCAATAAAATACTTCTCAGTGAAAAATACACTCTTATGGTGTACAATCGGTTCGCACTTACTGACTGTACTCATTGTCTCTTCTTCTTTCTGATCAGGTCCATTAAAATGTGTAATCTCTTTGGAAAGTGCTACTACTAAGCATTAATTTCACATTTTGATGAATGGCACAAACTCGCCCAGTGTGCACATTGGGTAATCCTGCCACTGCACACCATGTAGATCTGAGGTCTCAGAATTTGTAAAATCTAATTTCAGGGCCAAACTAATTCTAATAAGCAATAAATGTCTCTTTTAAATTGTTTAGTATTCACTTTTAGTTTTATCCCATCAATTTTAACATTCATACATCAGTCTTTCACCCCTGGATAAAGCCTGTTAAATTCCCCATACTGAAAAGCTCACACAGTTTTTTGCAGTAGAGGCAAAACCTTGCTCAGACGTTTTTCCTAGTGTAGCCAAATACAGATCTCAGTTTTTGATTTCTGACTTTCTCACAATTATCTGAGAAACCTCTAACACTGTAGCTGTCTTTCTGGAAGGCCAGCTGTTGGATGCCAGTGTCAAAATATGAATTTTTTTCATTATGACTTGAAGTGCAGTTTCGTTGTAAGTTTGGATAAGAGCTCAGAATGATATTAAGGGATTATGCTGCCAGCAAAATGTATTTTACAATCAGTCAACAAACTGTTGTATTTACCCATTTATGAAATTTTGTGTGAATGTACATTACATAATTTTGGAAATACTTGAAATGTACCAGAATGAAATTAAGGCTCTTTGCTGATAAAGCTAATGTCGACTGAACTGTATTAGAAGTGGCCTCTCTAAGATATAAAGTGTTTAAAATTGCCTAAATATCAAGAAAAACCATTTCTGGAGAAAAATTTGCCTCCAGTTATCCCAAGAATCATCCACTCAGAAAGGTAAATTTTACATATCTGACAAACTAATAGAGAACAAATTTCTAAAAGCATAACTTACTATAACAGTTATGTCAAGAAATAATTCAACCTGAGCTTTGAACATGTTTCGTTACATGAAATTTCTTGACTTTACTCAAAGTAAAGTCAAGCGAATACTATATCAAAACTCTAAACTTGTGTAGCTTATACATGCAAACCATTGAACTAGTGTCCCAACTTGCAGGCATGTAGGTTATGCATTCAAAGAAATAACAAAAACACTTGCATCCTCATCACAAAATTTCAACAACCATGATTTAAGGGGCTGCTCGATTCCAAATATTTAATATTGTGAGCTGAGGATTTATGGAATTACCTGTAATGTGCATAGGTAACTACACACCAATTATGAATGGTATGTGAAGTAATACACTCCTGGAAATGGAAAAAAGAACACATTGACACCAGTGTGTCAGACCCACCATACTTGCTCCGGACACTGCGAGAGGGCTGTACAAGCAATGATCACACGCACGGCACAGCGGACACACCAGGAACCGCGGTGTTGGCCGTCGAATGGCGCTAGCTGCGCAGCATTTGTGCACCGCCGCCGTCAGTGTCAGCCAGTTTGCCGTGGCATACGGAGCTCCATCGCAGTCTTTAACACTGGTAGCATGCCGCGACAGCGTGGATGTGAACCGTATGTGCAGTTGACGGACTTTGAGTGAGGGCGTATAGTGGGCATGCGGGAGGCCGGGTGGACGTACCACCGAATTGCTCAACACGTGGGGCGTTGAGGTCTCCACAGTACATCGATGTTGTCGCCAGTGGTCGGCGGAAGGTGCACGTGCCCGTCGACCTGGGACCGGACCGCAGCAACGCACGGATGCACGCCAAGACCGTAGGATCCTACGCAGTGCCGTAGGGGACCGCACCGCCACTTCCCAGCAAATTAGGGACACTGTTGCTCCTGGGGTATCGGCGAGGACCATTCGCAACCGTCTCCATGAAGCTGGGCTACGGTCCCGCACACCGTTAGGCCGTCTTCCGCTCACGCCCCAACATCGTGCAGCCCGCCTCCAGTGGTGTCGCGACAGGCGTGAATGGAGGGACAAATGGAGACGTGTCGTCTTCAGCGATGAGAGTCGCTTCTGCCTTGGTGCCAATGATGGTCGTATGCGTGTTTGGCGCCGTGCAGGTGAGCGCCACAATCAGGACTGCATACGACCGAGGCACACAGGGCCAACACCCGGCATCATGGTGTGGGGAGCGATCTCCTACACTGGCCGTACACCACTGGTGATCATCGAGGGGACACTGAATAGTGCACGGTACATCCAAACCATCATCGAACCCATCGTTCTACCATTCCTAGACCGGCAAGGGAAATTGCTGTTCCAACAGGACAATGCACGTCCGCATGTATCCCGTGCCACCCAACATGCTCTAGAAGGTGTAAGTCAACTACCCTGGCCAGCAAGATCTCCGGATCTGTCCCCCATTGAGCATGTTTGGGACTGGATGAAGCGTTGTCTCACGCGGTCTGCACGTCCAGCACGAACGCTGGTCCAACTGAGGCGCCAGGTGGAAATGGCATGGCAAGCCGTTCCACAGGACTACATCCAGCATCTCTACGATCGTCTCCATGGGAGAATAGCAGCCTGCATTGCTGCAAAAGGTGGATATACACTGTAATAGTGCCGACATTGTGCATGCTCTGTTGCCTGTGTCTATGTGCCTGTGGTTCTGTCAGTGTGAATATGTGATGTATCTGACCCCAGGAATGTGTCAATAAAGTTTCCCCTTCCTGGGTCAATGAATTCACGGTGTTCTTATTTCAATTTCCAGGAGTGTAGATTGGGAACCACTTGGCATGGAATGAATGAAATACCTGTATGTCCTTTGCTGCTTTTTAGGAATGCTTAACACACACCTTTTTTTTTTAGCAAATGTTTTTGCTGTTTGTCTTTGACATCTTAAAATTCTCATGTGTTGGGGGCTGTTACTGGACAAACTTACTTTTTTTGCCTTTCTTCATCCCATACAAGCAGTTTATCATAGTCTAAATGACTCAAATGTTTGTTTCTTAGTTTGTACTAATTTATTAAACTGGCTTGCTAAATAAAATTTCTGTCAAATCACCTTGTTCTCTATTACGGTAGGTTTTAATTAATTTTATAGTTGCTTGTTGGTTAAAAAAATCTTAGAAAAGGCACAATACACACAAAGCATTTTCTGTATCTTTTTTTTACCTTTAGAATTATTTTTGTTGCAGGATCTGACATACTTCACAAAGAAGGAGGTTTTGTAGTAAGTACAGCCATATTTTTAAATAATGTTTATGGTTAAACATCAGTTCCCTCTACCGATTGCTTCTCAGATCAGAAGCAGTGATGGAAAATAATCTCTCTCTCTCTCTCTCTCTCTCTCTCTCTCTCTCTCTCTCTCTCTCTCTCTCTCTCTCTCTCGCACACACACCTACGCATCTACCTTCTCAAGTTCCATAATTCCTTACCGTTATTGAAATTCTCATTGCATTAAGCTAAAATTTTACTTCAGGTGTTAATAACATGCATCTTTGTCATTATTGTTTTTTATTTGCAGTGCTCATCAGAAATTTAAATCCCTTGCTCCAGAGAAAGTTGGCCATAATAAGAATGCAAAGTTACCAATGAGTAAAATTTTGCAGTATCCAGAGTTGAGAGTTAATCCATTTGGTGATAGAATTTGTCGAATATTTAGTTCAAGTCATGATGGTGATTGTACTTTTGAGGATTTTCTTGATATGATGTCTGTATTTAGCGATGAAGCTCCAAAGGCTGTAAAGGCAGAGCATGCCTTTCGCATATTTGGTAAGTGATTTTTCTCTTAAGTGTAACTTGCCTCTAATACATCATTTATAGAAATGTAGCATGTCAGATAGCAACACAGATTAGTGTGCTTCAATTTATGCTTAAGACTACTGTTATTAATGTAGTAGTTCTGCAGAGAAATTCACATATGTGAAAACACGGATGTGGGACTTGTGACCATATGATTGAAACTGTGACCTGAATCATTGAATTAATGACAGTGACTGCATGCATCCATGTGAGGTTTTTCAAAACAGTTTCCCATTTTGACAGAAGAAAGAATAAGTGACATGTGAAAAAGTGAAGCATCC